>NC_031496.1:19733529-19764636 GCF_000237925.1 Schistosoma mansoni
ACACGCATGACATTGATCACCACCCAGTGATCAATCAATTTTGGTTACAGGACACCAATCTCAACCTCTGCAATATGAATCATTATTTTCAAACATACTGAGTTTATCTATCAATCAAACAGACCACGTCGTACCATAAAATAGAAAATAACATTTGTACAAGATTTAGCCAAATGTGGCTGTGAATGTGGGAGACTGTAATTAATAGACTAGGGATAACTCAAGAATGGTAAATCGTGCAATAATAGTCTATAGGTCAAAATAAAGCTTATAATAAGAGGGACACGAATATGAATAGTTTAGTTACTTAACAATTATACAATAAAAATATACACACATAGTATTGGTCCATAACCGGGTCCTAAAGTTACCACTCACTGTTGTTATCAGGACATAACACTTGATATATACATATCGAATACGGTTCGAATCTCGCGAGTGCGGGATCGTGGATGCGCACTGCTGAGGAGTCCAATAATAGGACGAAACGGCCGCCGAGTTCTTCCAGGTTTTCCATGGTGGTCTAGCTTCAATTGATTCATGATCTCAACTCTATACGTACATTCTTATAGCAATGTTGTTATCCTATTTGTTACACAATGATTTAAGTAAATTTACTCAGTTAACCAGGATCTACATTCTCATTGTAGTCAACCTAAAGCTATATTTTAACTACTTATATTATTTAGTAGTATATACTGCATACTTCTCATATAATTGATTATACAAATGATAATTATTCAATTTTCTTCAAACTAACTCCAGTCATGGTTAGAGACCTTGTAAGACATGGCTCAAAATCGTTTGCGATGCCGCAGGAGCATCCACTCTTTGTGTTCTGACAAATTCTAATCTTCTGAATTCTTCATGTCTCTATCTTTTTTCTCTTTCCAAATTTATTTCATTGGATTATACTCTTTGAATAACATCTTCAAACCCTAATCTTTCAGATTACTAATGATACTGTTACTACTTCTACCACTATGGGATTTGAATCGACAACTTCATCTCTGTGTTAATGTGATATGGCAACTCGAAGTGATGTACGTACGTACGAAGTTCTACGTTGTGACTGACTGACTGAACTCCAGTCCTCGGTAATGAAATTACGAAATAATTCTCCTGGGAAACAATATTCATTATAGAAGGAATGTTCAAAATTCTAAATATCATAAATTGAGTTCTAGTTTATGTATATAAACAATAAAATATCTTTAGTCTCTATTCACGAATATTAAGTAAAGTCAGTCAGCTACAACGTAAGACCAGTGTAACAACTTGACAGGTGTACTCAGGTTGTATTCTTCACAGATTAGTCTCAGTTAGTGTGCCATTGAAAACCAAGGGACCTTGTACGGTTGTTTTGTCCTAGTATGGGGTTTATCAGCAGTGGACATTCACAATCTCACCAGGGATCAAACCTAGGACAGACACCGTTGACGAATTTTTGAATATGGTTTATTCTACTGTCTATTGTAGTGAACAAGCTCTGAAAAATTTAAATAGAATGATATTTTTAATAGTAGAACTCATGAATCGATTTAAGCTAGACCAAAATTGGGAATCTAGAAGTACTGGACGGCCGTTTCATCCTAGTGGGTAGCTCCTCAACAGTGCGTATCTATGATCCCCCACTTTGGTTTTTAACACAGGACCTTCGGTTATGGGTCGTTTGAAGCTAGACATTAATACCATTGGATACCAGCTCAGTGGTCTAGAGGTTAAGAGTTCGTGCTCTAGACCAAAGGTTCTGCGTTCAAGTTCAGTGTGCGGGATTGTAGATGAGCGCTTCTGAAGAGGCACATACTAGGACGAAATGGCCATCTGGTACTTCCAAGTTTTCAATGATGTCTTAGCCTGAATCGACTACTGAATTCGATTATTACAATTACCACAATCACAACAAATCCCTATTCTGATAAGAATGATCTTATTCTTTTAAAGGGTCAAGTTTCATTCTTTTTCCAAAATTGTAGATCATCATCTTGGCCGTTGTGTTATCATGTTTGGTGTACCATATGTGTATACACAGAGTCGAATATTCAAAGTGAGAATATTTCCATTATATCTTAAAATGCCTTAATTCTTTCTTTCACTGCCGTTTAATTCTTAAATTGGATAGGTTAACTATGGTATATACTCTTAATACGTTTCATTAATTGTACACATAAACTTCATTTGAAGAAAGGTTTATGTTCCAATTTGAGACAGTTGCTTGCCCACAGTATGTTTATATACTTCAAAAGTAACAACTTGACAAGTGTACTCAGGTTTTATTCGTCACTGATTGATCTCAGTTGGTGTACCACTGGAGAGTTGTTTCGTCTTAGGATAAAGCTTATCAGTAGTGGACATCCACAATCTCACCAGAGTTCAAACCTAGGACCTAAAGATCTTCCAACGAACACTTACCCATTAGAACCAATAGGTCGGGGTCTAGTCGTACAATTCCAACTTTAATCACGAAGTGCACTGTGAATGACAATCGAGAAACAAAGCGTGTAAGCAACATTACAATTTAAATGAAAATGTTGTAATATCAGTACAGAGAAATGTACAGGCCAGATGGAATTTAAAGAATGAAAGCACTGGAAAGTTACTTACATACTGAATTTTCCCTGCCTATATGTACGATGCACCAAAAGAATGATAGCTCCTATATCTTCAGGTCTTAAAATCATAGTATCCAAACATGAAAAAAATCCACCATGAGGAACTCGGTAATTTGCAGTCGTTACTTTATAATTGGCTTAAAGAGTAAAATGTTGAATCGATACGAGAGAGATAATTCCCAAGTTCGAATGTTCGCGATTTTTACAAAAATCAGAAGAGCTTTGTAGTTACCAGTAAATAGAATGTAAAGTAGATTGGAAACCAAAGTAATCTATAAATATGTCACTAGCTCCCTATATATGTAAGGATACTTCTTCTAATCCTATAGAATAACATATAAAAGCATATATCTACTTGTAACTCACGAATACACAAACTGGCCTGCAACCTGGTTCTTAACTTCAATAAAATTTGAACAGCTTGTTTCCACTTAAAATCTAGCAATGCTTAATACAGACCATATTGACAACATAATATTGAGTTTTCGCATGAGCGTACAATATTTTTAGGATTGTCATGTAATAATACCCATACCTACCTCTACTACCACCGATAGTCACTATTACTAAGGGATTTGCCTTAAAAAAAGTAAATCTTTCTACCTTAATGTGGTGTTGTGACCTGGAGTGATACATATATATTGCATATTTGATGCTCCGCATGACTGACTGTGGGCTGTTATGCTTGTCTAACATTTTCCAGCATTACCTGAGTATGTATACTCAGGTACACGTACTTATGCCTAAGTTGTATTCGTCTCATTTGTGACAACACTATGGAGGAAAACGCGCAACATGAAGTGTAGCAACAAATTTTTTCACGAGTGCTTTATTGTAGCTCAGTGAGATTATTAGTTTGCATCCGGACACATTTAGATCTAGTCTCATAATGAACATTTTTTAGCGAAATACAAGATCAACCAATGTTTCGGACAGAAAAACATTCCATGATGTTTTTTATTGACAATATAATCGTCAACCCATTGCAAAAAAAACTAAAATCGAGTGATCACTATAACTTCACAACTCACTACACGCCCGATACCCTTTGACCTTCAGACAAAAGTTTGGTCTTTTTCGAGGCCGTTACATGAAGAAAAACATGAGTGAAATCATTACTACTAATACGCTTAACTTGAAATAGGTTTTGAGATTCCAAGCTGTCAACAAGAGAACAAGCTACAGTCTGATAAAATGATTCGTCATTTGTATGCCATCCTGTCACAACGAATCATCTTGGGTCTAAGCAAATCCGGAGTCTCCTCTATCCATTAGGGAGAGCAAACTGACTTCTTATCACTGCCCACTGATTGAAAACATTGCGAATGTCGGTTCCAGTTTCATTTTCAGCTGCGAAGGGACAGTAGGCTAGGTGGCCTGTGTTAGTTCTGGCGATGATGGTCTAGACCATCAAGTGAGAGTTCTTAGTTGATCCAACTTTCCTTTGAAACAGCTGGCTGATGGAACGTCAGTTGCATGTTGAAGTAGTGAACTCCATCCGCCTATAACTCGATGGAAAGTCGATAGTCAGCTGACAAGTAATTTGTCCTGGAGTGTAAACCTTTTTGGATTGTCCTCATAAATTCTGTTTTGGAAGACAAGAAAGATGAAGGCATAACAAATGCAATATTATCACCAAATAATTTGAAAACTGTAGTCGAATCACCTCTAGTTCTTTGATATGACAACAGGAATAGGTTTAGTTTAGCGAGTCGAGCATCATACGGGAGCTTCGCTTTGATAGAATCAGCTTAGTTGCTGTTCTCTGAACCTTTTCCAAAAGCCCACTGTCTTTCTTAGGCAGGAGCTAGCCGCTTGTATGCAATACTCAAGTTCAGGACGCCCGAACAATGTATACAAAGTCAAAAAAGTTTTAGCGTCGACATAGAAAAAGACCCTACGTATTAACCATAGGGTTCTAAAACCTTTGACGACTACTGCACTGCAGTGTGCTGTGGTCCTTAAGTCTTGGCTAACGATGACTCTCAAGTCATTACGTGTCTGGAAAACAGGTTACTCAATGTTATTAATTGTGTATGTATCTGTATTTTGGTGACCATTATGCATCACAATACACTTGGAAGTATTTACCGGCAAATGTCAGATTTGAGACCATTCAGATAATTTCTACGGGTCATTTTGGAATCCTAAGCTTTCGCTATTACTTCTTATCGCCCTCCATATCTTGACATCGTCAGTATACGCCAAGACCGGTGATGACAGGAGACGAGGAAGGTCATTTACATATAAGAATAAAACTGGTCCCAAAACTGTACCTCGAGACGTTACACTACGCACGGTTTCCCAGCTAGACAACTTGGAGTTCACCCGTACTCTTTGTTGGCGTCCAACTAGGAAGTATTTTATCCACATCAACAGATCGTCTTCTTACTTTATATAACTAATAGGTTAGTGAGACAGAAATGACTTATTCTAAAGTCATGCTGCCCCTCCAAAAGAATCCATTTTTCATCCAGATACTTAAACAGCTAGTTAGGATGATTCAGAGTCCAGGTCGTACGTAGTCGCTTCCTTCACATGTTGCACTAGGGGACATGTGACCGCCGCACCAACTGGTTCCTGCCAGAAGGAATTCTCTATTTTTCAGAATTTGGTTTGAGGGCAAAGCTATGGAACTTCTGACATCAGGAACAAACTCGACGTACGCGTTGGCCCAAGGTCATAGTTCACACCAAGAGCTCCACAAGTCCAGTTTATAACAACTATAAACTTAAAAAGTTGCATTGCATGAATACGTAGCAAGACCAAAATATATTTTGAAGACTTATTAGTATATCCGAACGAATGCACTGATATTCACCTTTATAGATTATATTCACATGACAATTCTGCTTGGGATGCATAGTGTGAACCTATAAATGTTGTAACTTATAGATCATATCTGTGAAAATGGTGTGTACCTTGCCTTGAAGAAATATATTATTATTCTTCAAGATCTCATCTGGAAAAATATTATTTCTGTGTCCTTCAACATTGGAAAATGGATAACTATCTTCGAACATGCTCAAATGTAAACAACGGGACACATTTGAACTAGAAAACCCGACATAGCATGCCTTTAAGATGCGGCTCTAAAATCAAGGATGCGAACGAGGGTTTTGGAGGGTGTTCTGATGATCTACGATATTCCTAAAAGTCCCGTGACTCCAAAAGACCATTGATATGTCTACACTTGAGGGGGCATCTACTTGATATAGGAATAGAGAGTGAATTGTGATGATTGCTTCGCCAATTGTTATATCTAGTCGTAGCTGATTGTTATGTCGGAATCACTTATCACTTATATTTGTTAAGTGAGGAACCACTGCGATTCCCACGACGCAAAAGTAAGAACACAAAGATTGGTATAAATGAAAGTTTATTAAACCCGAAACATGACGATAACCCTAGTAGAAGTTACACCCATTTCTATATTCATTCATACATCCATTTTGATTCATAATTAGGATGAAATCACATATATGAGAAATAGTTACAGTTATAACAAATCACATGCTACATGTCATGCTGAGTATATACAGAATAAAAAATCACGATGGAAAACAGAAGAAAATGCTACATTGAGTAATTATCACACTGAATTAAAACGGAAGTAATATTGAACAAAAATCATGATGAGTAAATCGATCTAATCTTGACTTTTCATCCCGTGATATGAAGGATAAATAAAAATCCACACAATTAATAATAAAGTTTGAATTAGTAAGTTATTTAACTCTCTATACAGAACTCTATCTTAGACGTGTTCTTCTGAATCTGTCAAAAAGTTGCTTGGCGTTAACAGAAGTTCCACAAGAAATGAGTGATGTTACTCTATTGATCACTGCATGATCACTTCTATCGTCAACTAATTTATCTTGCCTCTCAGTTTCTTGAAGGAATATGACAAGAATCCTGACACTCAATGCAATGCCTCAAGGCTCTGCGCTTTGTCCCTTACTTTTTGTCCTACATGTACATGAGTTTTCGAGTTGCTCAGTCTTATAGCAACTCTCATGCACTCAATTTCGATTATGTTGCATTTTTGTTGAGCCCTGTTATCGACTTACTTGACAGACAATTTCACTTGAACAGTAATAAGCCGCATATTTCTTCGTACTATTATGATCAGTATCATATCTGTGTAAACGTCTACGCTTGATCATATGACGGCCTATGAGCATGTCTCTCCCTGGCTAAAATGTTGATAACTCAAATATCACTCGCCGAATCATTTACTTCCCATATATATATATATATATATATATATATATATGCTCAAATCTTATTATTAGCCTCTGCCTTTCTAAGCTGCATCTTGTTCGATTTGACTATAAATTTGCTTCTGTATTTATTCGCATACACATTCGCCTCTCTGTTTCAAATTATCTCGATGTGCTTAGAACTTTTTTGTTTGTGTTATCCGCTAATAATTTCTATCGGTCGCTTCTTATTGCCTTCTGATTTCAAATACTGTTGAGCTTTATATAATAACGGTTATCTAGGTGATTGATTAACAAAGTGGAGTCACTACAGTCTTCGCTGCTACTTTATGCTGGTCATGTCAATACTTAACAAGAAGTGACGGGGGATTCGGAGGGATGTGCATCGCAGGGCGACGTAGACTTTTTAGTTGGCTAGTATTAAGCATAGTTGGTAACTATCGACCCGGCCCAATATGTCTACGAGCCAAGAACAAACAAATTATCTGTTGCGGACAGATTTTCACACATAGTCATCAACACTTAGAACCCAATGCACGAAAGAGTGATATCCAGACTATCAACTAAACCGTTCGACATAGGACTAGAAAACCACAGAAACTTACTAGAAAAGGAATCACGTAATTACCATCGTTCTGTCCTTAGTACACCAGTCAGAATGTGAATCTGAATTGAGAATGCACTTACACTACTCAGAGAAGTCCTAAAGAATAAATAGAACTCTAATTTTGCCTCACAGTTTAAGTTTAATACAGAAACGCTAACTTTTTATCTGTAAACGTAAGGTTAGGTGTAAAGAACATTGAAAGTGACTGTTTACTATAATACGTTCTATTTTTCAAAAAAATTCGGGGTTTTCAATCAGTTTGACTGATATTGTGAATCTATCAATATTTACCGCCACTGAAGACCTGGAAGCAGTGGACGGCCGGTTCGTCCTAGTAGGGGATTCCCCAGCAGTGCTAGTTCAAGATCTCGCGCTCGGGTGTCGAATTCAGTACCTTCAGTCTCTCACGCGAACGCTTAACCTCAAGACAACCAAGCCGGCATTCAACAATGTTAGCATCTAAATTCAACCAGTCCACGAAACTGCGCGACTATCTCTCACTGCCTTCGGTGGATAACTGCCCCACAACCGACACGGACTAGAATCCATAGGTTATTCTCTGAGTTCTAGTGAGAAACGGTTACCAGTGGAGTTCAACCGTACCAGGTGTGAGGTATTTACCCACCGAAGACAATTTAGTGGACCAGTTGAAGTTAGACACTAATAATGTTCAATGCCTGCTTGGTTGTCTTGAGGTTAAGCGTTCACGTGAGAGACTGAAGGTACTGAATTCGACACCCGTGCGCGAGATCTTGAACGAGCGTTGCTAAGGAATCCCCTACCAAGACGAACCGGCCTTCCACTGCTTTAAGGTCTTCAGTGGTGATAAAAATTGATCGATTTACGATCGCAATCAAAAACTCGACAATCTTAACAACCCAATACTGATATCACGCGGACTATTGAGATACCTTAAATGGACTGAGAAAACCGGTAGTCTGATTCGTCTTTTGCAAAAAGATGTCTAAAATTATCACATGAGCTTCAATCGTAACTGATGCATGTTACTGTTATCAACAGGGATTCTAGACGTGGTTTGTTTTTAATTAGTTTCCAAACTTTGCTTTAGTATTTATTAGGCATTCACCTGAAGATATCATAGATAAATTGATCTTAAAACTTGAGTCTTGGCAACTGAGAAACGGTTCAGACATCCCACACAAAATTATCTCTAATGAAGAGTACTTGACCTTCAGCTACGTTTTAGCTCACTAGTTGCTAATAATGGTTTTGTAGCGACCTTCACACTGCAAATGAATAACTTGTTGCATAAACGATGAGTGGTTCGTCGGCAAAGCTTCATCACTATTGTCAGTTTTACCTTGTTTCGATCTAAGCAAAAAAACAACCTACAATACAATCTAGTCAATTTCATGGATATACAGTCATGAGCAGTTTAATGTCTCAAATTCGTTCCCTATTTCGTCCTGTGTCTAAAGTTGGGGGAAGTAATAATAACTCCGAGGCATTTTTAAGGAGAGTAAGGTTGTGTCTTCTTACTGCAGTTGCCGGTTACGACAATAAGCACACGAAATATTCAACGAGAATTTCACCAAAATGGGTTTACGGGGATGATGCTTGCTTCTTATCAGTAACAGATTGTTCGTACGTCTTAGGTAAGTCGTGTCGTTTAAACAAACGACTTAACTGGATATTATAGCATTTGCGCACAGTTTACTATGTCTTAGAGTTCTCTCAGCAACTATTTATAGACCCTAAGATGGCTAACTTAATTCGAGGGATATACTTAGATTATCGACAGTCCTCTCCTCAATAGCTAAGTATTACCTTGTTTTCTACATATGTTCTGACTATACAAGTCCTCCAAAGCTTCCATTGGATCTGAACGGTTTACTCGCGTTCATTTAGGATGCAAGTTTTTCATCATAAAACGCATCAGTAACTAAGGTAAACGTAAAATGTAACCAAAAGTTATTTTAAATATTGTAACATGTTTTCTGAGCATGTGTGGTACGTAATAAACATTAAATGAATATTCAGAGTTTCCGGAAATCCCATACTGAAGAGAGACTGAATAGTATATCGTGTTACATCTTGATCGCATTATGATGGTTTACTAAATGTTTGTTTAATACTTGTGCATAAATATAGTTTTACATTGTAACTACTTGGTACTTAAATAAAGAAATGTAGGACCTGATGCTGTTCAAGTTATGCACGCTTCTTCGTTTGTAGGTGAAACGGGGATGTGTACCGTTCATTTTTCCAGATTCTGGGTCTTTTCGTTTGTTGTACCCCATCATCACTTTTGGCTTTGGCCCCTGCCAATTCATAGTAGATATTGTGTGGGAATGTGTAAATAATTAATGTACCTGAATTTCTTTGGTCGATCTAAAGTCTTAGTTTTCTCTGTACTTTTAATTCCGCTCATTTTCTCCCCACTTTTTATTTTGAGCCTTACTTAAATAAGCATCAAAATACACCAGATTGTAGCTTGTTGGCAGTGGATTGAATCACAAGCCCAGTTTTTAAGTGCATCTATTGTATTTGGTGTGGAAGATATTTTGTTGCCCAAGTCTCAAAGTATATTTCGGGTACTAAGCATAAGACTGTCCTACCAGTCTACTTTATCTTCAAATCCTCTATCGTTTTTATTTCACTCAAAGTGTTATGTTTTGTGTTAACCAGGTGTCGCTGATGGTGTTGGTGGTTGGCGGTCATACGGAGTTGATCCTGGTCGTTTCTCTAGAGCAGTTATGAAAAATTGTGAGCGTGTTGTAAATTCCGGTCGTTTTATTCCCGACAAGCTAGAAGTTTTAATTGCCCAATGCTATGAAGATGTACTAAATTCCAAGGAACTTATTTTGGGTATGATAAGTCGTTTATAGTTGTCTGTTCCATATGTTTCGTTGTTATTTTGACAACAAGTTTAGTCTCTCTAAATACCTTGAATTAGAAAGTCACTTAGCTATCTCTTGTCGTTGTGTTACTTTGAGAAGTACAAATAATTTTGAAAATTTTGGACGTATGGCCTTTGGTTAACTCAATTTCTTGGACTAAAGTTTAAGATAAGGTTTTATTCCAACTTTAGGCCACTTATATCTTTATTTATGGTCTGATATTTTTCATCAGTAAAAACAATTTATTGTAATTCCAAGTTTTTATCGCAACTAAAATGATATAAAAAACTATTTCCGTAATGGACATTTAATAGAAAGTATTGTTTGAAACTGTTTTGTTGTTAACTGCGAGCGTCAACATATGAACTAAGGATAGCGAGTGAAGTAGTTGGATGCGTCGACAACTTCACTTATCTTGAAAATCTGATCAGCCTTAATGGGTTGGTGTCTGACGAAATCCGTGCATGGATTCAAAAAGCTCGTTTGACCTTTACCAACTTCATCTATGGCAAATGTGAGATATCCGTCTATCAATTAAGGGATGAGTATACTGCGCAGCGGTTTGCTCTGTTCTACTTTACGGCTGTGAAACATGGCCATTAAGAGTAGAAGATACTCGTAAGTTACTAGTATTTGACCACAGATGCCTTAAAAATATTGCTCGCATCTGCTGGGATCATCGGGTAAGTAATGGTGAGGTTAGACACAGGGTATTAGGAAATGATGGTAAATCAGTTGATGAGGTCATGAATCTTCATCGACTGAGATGGTTTGGCCACGTGTTAAGTATGCCTGAACACCTATTACCATGACGCGCTACGCTGACTAGTATTGGCGATGGTTGAAAGAGAGTTAGGGGAGGCCAAACCAAAACATGGCATCAGTGCTTGAAGTCACTAACTTATAGTCTGAGCTACGTTGGTATATTCAGACTACCTGGTTGGGGTCCGCGTGACTATCGTAACTAATGGCTGGAGACTGTGTGACATGGCTCAGAATGGATCACAATGGCGTAGGTGTATACACTCTGTCTCCCCTTAAACTATGAGACTAAAATTGCTTCACATTTTTCTTCCTGTACTATATCCTTATATATAATCCATCTTTTATATATTACCACCACTGAAGTAACTACTTCTATGAATTCGGTGTTCATCTTGTTGTGCTGATGATGTTATGGCAACTTGGACCGATGCATAAATATGCCTGGTCCCATATTGTAGCTGACTGACTGACGAGCTGTATTCTTTATTTGCTGCTTTAGGCCACTTTGGATCGAAAACGTGACCTACCTAAACGAATTAGAATGTTTGTAGGCTGATTGTGAGTTTATGACAACTATTTAATTCACCCAGCATATGGATAACCATGCTACATTATTCAATGATCATTAGTCAATTATAAGTGCCCAATATTAAGTAGTTGAGAAAGATTTCAACTCGTAACTGAAAAGTCTAAACTGGTTTTCAGGCAGTATTGCCGTAAATTCAGTGTATTTTTAGTTTGTTTGAATATAAGTTTAGTCATTTATAATGAAGTAATCTGTCTTTCATGTATGAACAATTCTGCAGCTTTGAACGTACTTATTGGCTTCAAAAGATTTTTGTTCTGCCTTTTCTGTCTCAGTCACTGTATCTATGGTGATTTCTGTATATTATTGTGATGAAATGACTCAAAATCAATTGCACTAGCGTAAATATATTTATTCATTATCTTCCATTAAATCTTCAGTCTAATTCCATGCTTTTCATTCTACTACTTAGCTTTTTCTTGCTACGTTATATTTCTTTTGTGTAGTTTCTATTTTAACTGTTGTTGTTTCTTCTACTCATTTTCACTTTTCATTTTGTAAATTGACCTGATTATTGTGATACATTATACAGCAGCTTGAACCGAAAAACAGTCACATTAGGTCCTTCGTTATCTACGATTGACCTAATTATTGATCGTTTACAACACCCATAAAGGGGCAAGTAGTTATCAATTAAAGCGATTGTGTTCATTTATAAACTTGGAGTACGTTTGTGCTGGTGTCCGTCTCTCACCTATTTCTATCATACTAGGTATTCATTTTCGTGTTCGTAACTTCCGGAAATTAAATTTAGATGGGCTTCAAAGACAAAAGATGTAGACTAATCATTAACATGCTCAATAATATGCAGGTATATGATAATTAGTCATATGGAAGGCTATGAATGTGATAAAATTAAGGCCAGAGTACGATATGTATTGTTCAAATGCTTGCTATTTAGATTACTTCCGAAAAACTCAATTTTAAAAATGTTATAAACACAGATATCAAAGCGTTAGCTAATAGTTTTTTATTTTTGTTTTGGTATATATATGCGGAAACTTTTTTGTCTCTAGGTTTTATTTTATAGTTAAACTGAAGACGTTTATTTGAAACAAAACTGTGTAATCTATTTTAAATAGCATAATAATTAATGACAGCCTTCACATAAAATGTAATACAATTTCTCCTCTGTAAGGTTCAGTGAACTAGATGTATGCGAAAAAGTCACTTCTTGAATGGCCCAAGGTACATTTAGAGCTCAGTCAGTAAGATTGACATTCGCCTCTCAACTATTGGGTTATGAAATGAACAATATATGGTATTGATATCATAAACACCATATATGTAGCTCTCTTGTGTTTGAAACGTTATGGAATCCAATAAAAGTTGTTTATTCAAGATACATCAACACTTGTGTATCATTGGTTCATCATATTCTCTTGTACATCTAAGTTTAGTGAGTGCATATACTATTATTATTATTATTGTTATTATTATTAATAATATTATTATTATTATAGGTAGCGCAACCCTATGCATAGTTTCATTACAACGTAATGAACATAGAGTTTATGGCGCTAGTCTAGGTGACAGTGGCTATTTAGTTATACGCGAAGGACATGTGATTCAACGTTCAGTCCACCAGAAGCATTCATTTAATACACCATTCCAGTTGTCTTGTCCACCTACGCTTCACTCAAGACGTTTTCATTGTGATTTGTAGGTTTATAATAACATTTTTGATTTTTAAATATTTGAGTCCTAATTTAAATAATAAGCACATAATATTTACTGCATAATTTTCAATGTAATTAAAATCAAGAAATGATGTAGAGTTTTGGGGTAGAAATCCATAAACTAAACTTTCACAATAATACCTAGCAATCTAGAGTGACATAGTCTATTTTCTGCGTGGGTTCGAGACTGAAGGGATAATTGAGAGTAAATACTCAGACCAAGATACCATAGTTTTACATTTAAAAGATTGGTAGACAGGTGTAGTTCCTCATTTTGATTAGCATTGTCGACTGAAATAAGTTTTTTAAGACAATCTCTTGGTATATCAGTTATTGATAATAATGAGGGAATACTAGTTAACTGTCCATTGTTCATGTGGAATATTGGATTACTGGTTGTAGTACTCAGTTTAGGTAGCTGGGCAGCAGATCAACCTCCAAAAACCGATTTAGTTCAAAGTCGTCCTTGGTTCACAGGCCTACGTGGGCAATCGATAATTTTTATCTGGTTATTGAGTTCAGTCCCAATATGTCTACATGGTGATTATATATCGGTCTGTTCTCCATATGTACAACAGTTATGCTTTCTTCTTCAATTACGGCGGATGAAAAGAAACATTTTAAGTTTAGTTTAGTTACAATGCTAGCATACCGAGTCTTTGGAAATAAATTTGTCTAGTTAGCTAAATATTGGATGAATATATGTCACATTACCGTTGAAATTGTAAACCATAGGTTGTATTCTGCATACTTCATGGTATAGTGTATTAATATTGTTGATAGTCTATTCATGATTGAAACTTTGAAAAAAATTGAGAACAATACAACTGGTTGTTTAAATGGAGAATCTTTTGATTAGTATGGATATTTAAACTGATTTATCAATTTAAAAAAGTAGTTGGGACTCAGTTTTCGGATACTAGCAAACACTGTTTTGGTTTGAAAATTTATTAGAAACATCTAAATCAGGAATATTTACCTCATTTCTAGACAATCATATTTGTCATAGAAAGGTATTTTCAAATTTTCCAGTTTCATGCACTTCATGTTCTGACGATTATATCATATAAAGTTCCTTGTTTAATATTCGTAGACCATTGTAAAGTAAAGATTACGATTTAGTAAATCGGGTGTCTAATTATCATTAAAAACGTTTAGTAAAATACAATGAATCAATAATATACCCCATCTTCACGTTAAGTACAAACAAGTTGATATGTTAAGAATCAAAGCGACTTGTGCACCAAAACAAGTGACCATTGTTATTCGAGTAGTAAGAAGTCTATGACCTAGCAATATATAGCTGAAGTACAATAGACGTGTTCAGGAAACTAACAGGTTGACTAATTTACTTAATTACAAAGGTATGTTTTGTTTCACTAGCCGTCATCATATTTTAGACTATTCATAGATATAATATAAGAAAAACTGGGATGTGTTATAAGTTACTAGTTATGATTTTTTATCAACATGTTTTAAATAGATTACTGATTTATTTATGTCACCATAACTGTTCACAAGACTAGATCTACTGACTCGTTATATTCGTTTATAATCTGTCGGTTAAACTACAGTCAGAATGATTAAACCACCAATCACACAATTACAACTGTATTCTTTTTCAATAAAATAAGAAACTTGCTTACATACAGAAGTTTAAAAAAATGAACATGATTATAAATTAATTAAGGCACTGTCTCTTGGCGTCGAGTGATATTTGAATGTTGGTCGGTTTCCTGGTTTTCATGACGAAATAAAGTATGAGTTTATTTTATTCTGTAATCTCATTTGTTCTTCTTCTATAATGATCAAGGAAGCGGGAAAAACGTTGCGTAGAGGTTTTTTGAGGTAAAAACTGATCACTTGACTCAGTTGAATCCAATTGTTCAAGAATATTTTGTTCTTGTGCAACCTTTTTAAACTATACATTTGGTTCTGGTAGATGTTAAATATTCCCAACTACTAGAATGGTCTCGAAACGTAAATGACTATCGAGAACCATAAAATATATAGTGAACAATTTGACTATTATCGACTGGTGATTGTAAATAAAGTGGGATCCACTGCTAAATGAACTTATTTATTTGTCAATACAAAAATCCTAACGGGATCGAAAATAATATCCGGTATTTGCTTGATCTGAAAGTCTTTTTAATCATGTAAAAAAAACTATTCAATGTTTGGTTATCACTATCATTGATATTATAATTCCTAAATAGTTTGGTGGTTTCCTACCCAAAATTTGTTTCTTGTCTCATTCTTAGTTAATATATAGTCATTACTGATTTGTCAATGCTTTTGATAATTTAAGTATTTCCATATCAACTTATATGTATTAAAATATTTTATAGACCTAATCAAGCTGCCCAAACATCTGTAGAAGTCAAACCAGGTGACATAATTATCGTGGGCACAGATGGCTTGTTCGATAATTTGACAGAGTCAATGATATTGCAAGAGGTAAAAACCATTGAGGTAAGCTGTGTGTATTTGTATGGAAGATATTATCAACTTTTTCATTTGAAGATAAATGAGATATTTCGTCTTCACATAAGTATTGAAAAACCGTCAGAAATTTCCAGACTCGTATAGTTAATTGGAAGGAAATAGAGTATTTTTAGTATAACAAGCTGTGACCGATTTTTAGGGAATTTTAGGATATTAATCAATTTTTTTTATTGGTGTAAACACTACCATATCTTGCCTCTATAGATTGGTTATAACCCTTGTGATCCGATTGCTAGTTAGATTATTCAATCTTCTACAAGAAGGTTTGTTGAGTCACGTGTAAGTGTATAGCTGGTCGCACTCTATATTGAATCCAATTCTCGATTAGGGCTTTGACTACAGACTCGGCTGGGGTACCCTTTATCGGTACCGCTACAGGCCATCGCGTGAATCTATCAATGGATGTAAAAATATAGTTATGGCCAATCTAAATCAGCAGAAATCAATACCGTTATAGCAGCTCTCCTACAACTAATTTTGATTGTGAGTGATTTTGTCGAGTGCTTCAATGAACTTATTTAACAGACAATGTTATTCAAACAGTAACAATTCGTCTATTTCATTGCATTATTGTGATCAATATCAAGTTTGTATAAATGTGTATGCTTGATCACATGTGACACCTACACACCTATTTCTCACTCTACCTTAAATGTTAATCACTTCAATATCTCTTGATAAATCATTCTCCTTCCCATATATATGTGCTCGAATCCTATTAATTGCCTCTCTTTGCCTTGCTTCGCTTCGCCTTGGTTCGATTTGACTCTGTATTCGCTTGCTTGTGCGCATCCGCCTTTTTGCTCCAATTTGCTCGATGTACCTGTAACTTTGTTATCTGTACTGTCCAATAACAAACTGTAGTCTCCGCTTCTTGTTGCTTTCTGAATTCTTGCACCGTTGGGATTTATTTAATAATGGTTATCAGGGTGATTGATAAACTAAATCTAAGGGATTATCTGAAATCCAAGCCTTACAGTGGTCTTGGAGTACTGTCTGTAAAGTGAGTTAGTTGAGGGGCTTGACAAAATTAACCGTAAACAAAACTAATCGCAGGAGAGTCGCTCCAGTTGATCCGCCATTATTTCAGCTGCTTTTGAACAATTACTACCATCGTATGGTATTTATTTGACATTGTTGTGGTGATAGACCAAGATCATATACGTTCATCAACAAAATAAAAATTCAAACTACATAACATCAACTGGTTTTAGAATTTTATTTAAGTTTAGATCTTGAACCTGATTTTCAATGAAATTTTTCACTCGACTGACTATCACGGTTTTCCTCCATCAATTGTTGCTATGATGTTAGTGAAGCTTCTTCCTTAGGCTGTTAGTATATGTCTTAAGTAGCTCTCAATGTGAATAATATTTAAATTTATATTGTATGTCGAAGTCAGTGTAAAATCCGGAAATTTATTTTATGATTATTTGTCGGATAGAAAGTCAACGTTTAGATAGATACATCATAGACTTGTTTTCCAACTCTATTTTCTCTCTATTACTACTTTCCAGTTACTTCCAAACTGTACAATTGATAGTTTAAAACAGTGTGCTACACGTCTTGTAGAGCAAGCTCGAAGTGCGGCGTTCGCTCCTGATTTCGTTTCTCCATTCGCTAGTGAAGCACGTCGTTACGGTATAAACATTGCAGGTCAGTTGGACTTAATCTCTATTCCTATCAAACTGAAGTGTATTTTTTTCTACCATTTATTCGTTGGTCTTTTTTTATACACGTTAGAAGTTGAAGGAATTTGACTCAATCACCAGGCTTAACGTCTAGATTTAAGGGAGAGTACACAAGTTTATGTTTGTTAAATTGGTAACTGAGTGTATAATATGTATTATATATTCTCCGTTATAGTGACTAAGCTTGATATGCTTATTCCACAGATTTGAAGTCAGTTAACATGTAAGAAACTTTAATGATGACTTCTTGAGGAGTACTTTGTGCAACTGCTGTTCTCCCAGTTATTCTGTCTATTCTTCATTTCCTTACAATGAGTAAAATATTTTGCGTGGTAGACTTCATTTGGAGCCTACTTCATAATTCTACTTCTATGTATTAAGTAAATATAGATCACATAGCAATTAAAGTTGATGTTAAAATATTTGATCAAGTATTTCGAAACCTTTCTTCTCAAGTTTCATGACAATTATAGACTTCTTGACAGTTCATCATATGGTTTTTATTTTTAAGTATGTCAACACTGATCGCCTTTCAAAAAATTGGTTATAATGTTTCCTATGTACCTGAAATAGAAACAGTGAAATATGATTGTCTTCTAAAGTTAATCATTTTTGTTTAATTGAATGGTTGTAGAGATTCGTTAGATTTTGTAATTGTTTACATCACGAGCTAACCTTAGTTGATGAGTAACCAATAAGAAACAGCAAACACTGAAAACATCCGTCTTGTCTAGGTTAGAACTTTTGAACCCGATCTCAGAAAGTTCGGTTGGTTTTTGCCTACTTGCAACGCCTGCGATATAGGCAAGATGTCCATCCATCAACCAGAAGACGAATATACGACGCATTAGTTCGTTTTTGAACCAACACACAAATGTGCCAGTTTCTATGTTGTTTTTGATTGGCTGAGATTAGAATTTCTCAACAGTATACACCTACAAACCCATCAAGGATCAGACTCAAATTCTGTGAGCTTCATGTGATGTATGTTTCCTTTGGATTAATGAGCTAGTATTTGATGGTTCACATTACCAATTTCAGTTAGTAGTTCTCGATATAGCCCAATATCGGTGGGTAACTGTCTCACTTCTGACGTTTTTGACTGTGTGTAAGCATTTAACAAATGATGTGATCAGATTACCAATCATAAACCATATGCAAATAAGTAATCCATACCTAAAGTTCTTGATTGGGTTTATAAACTACGTTTGTCACTTTCTATTCAAAGAAGAAGTCTGGCTACATAATATAGAACAGTTAAATGTTATACAGGTGTCTAATAGTCTTATTACGTATTTGAACACATAAACATTGGTATAAAGGGGCACAAAATACATATGCGCCACACAATAACAATGAGTTTGTTCATGGATAGGGAATATAAAGTGTGTATAATAACAAAAGAAGAACAATGAACAGAAATTAATGTATGAGAGAATAATAATAATAATAATAATAATAATAATAATAATGGGAGAAACAGTTCAGTTAGGGTTCCCAAATGTTCTAGTATGTCCGAGAATGGGGAGTGTCAGCTCTCTCTCTCTCTCTCTCTGAATGATCTCACATGGCCACGTGCATACAACCAATACTAGGGAAGTCCTACTCACTACCTTCTCGCAGCGGGGGTGTTGTTTACGAAATTAAGAGGACGAAAAGCGAGTGTTCAGCTCTCTAACCGGGTTGGTGGATTCGGAGGATCCATCTAGGGGAGTTAGGAAACCCTGATTCCGAACCAATGGTGTACATGGGTTCCAGGATCCCGAGGAAACAGATGGCGTACGAACCTATTGTTGGTCACCGCATACTCAAGGTTGAAAAGTCGTTCTCCATGTAAAAAATCCACACCAACATTACCTACATCCATCAGAGCTGTTTTTCAGAACATCATCGATGGCAAAGTTGATGAAAAGTGCTGAAACAGCGAAACCCTGTCTCACTCCACTGGTTAAATGAAACAGCAAACAAGCATTATAAGCAAAGATGGATAGTGCCTAGCATCAACTCTGAGATGCAAGTACATCCAGCTGACGAGTCGCAAATAGGATGGAACGCGCGTCCTGGATTACACTGCTAGCTACTATCCATCTTTGCTTATAAGTCATTTCAAGTTATTTATCGTATTCCTACTAGTTTCCCTTATGTGGTTCGATCTCGTCTCTTACACATAGCAGAAGCTATAGCAATTCGAGCCAACGACCCAAGAAATTTGTAACACCCTTATCTCTCCCTTGGCCTTAATAAATGATTTTATTTTCCATACTCTTTCTTCGTTTGTTTTTCTTCAACCCCTCCTACCAATTATTTACTTATTTTTTCAAATATTCGCTTCACGGTCCACTTACCTGAACGTAATCTTATAATTTTAATGAATGTTATTTCAATGTCTATATTTTTCTAATCATTAACCTATTTCCCATTATGTAACATTGATTCAAGCCTTTATTATTCTTATCACTACTAGTACACCTGTCATCACACTACCAATTTGTACTTTTCACTTGTTATGTTTAGTTATGTAATCTATTCCACTGTTATCATTGACTCATAAACTGCGTTGATTGGTTTAGTAATTTCGTATATGCATATAAATATTACTGTATATTAGAGTAAAGCCTGATGAGGATCTAATTTATTAAAATCTATTTTATATTTTAAATTTGTATTAACATTCAACCACCATTTTACATTTGTCATTTTTTGAAGGTGGAGTTCCTGGTGACATAACCGTCATTTTAGGTTTAGTTATTGAAGAGAAATCATCACCAACTAGTAGTCACGTAAAAGAAACACGATCCTCATTAAATCATCATCATCATCGTCGTCATCATCATCATCATCATCATTTACTTTTTCAACGGAATCGGAGTTTATCATGTTCTGAATTAAACTATAATAAATTTCATTCATTCACTTCTTCCTCTTCAACATTACCAACTTCTTCAAATAATACTACTACTGCTACTTCTTTTTCTTCAAAATTATTTCGAACTTATTCATGTACTTAATACCATTTTCTAGTTATATTTGAAAACAAAATCGTAACTAGATTCATCTTGTCCTACTGTCTACTAAGATGGTCAGATGCCGTTTAAGAATACTCAACTAGTTGACTATTTAGCCATATCTTTTTTCTCTTTCACACACACACACACTGCACATATATACTGTAAATAATTTTAACCAATGAAGTTAGCCAAACACTTGTTATCGCATTGTTCTCTTTTTTACAAGTGTTTTATCTTTTCACAGTAAGGCAAATAATCCATATGTTTATTATGAAGAGGAGACTATCGATTTATGCGTAGAGATGATCTTGTATAATCGTAGAAATAATATTTATCATGCCTGTTTTATGTCAAAAAAGGTTTGTTTTTTTTTCCAAAATTCTTTTTCCTTTTGTTTGTTATCAGTTTTATTTCATTGTATATAAGTGATACATTTATGTGTATAGAGGACACTATATGGCTTTGATTGTTTTTTTTAATTTCTCTTCTCCTGATTGTTATAAATGATCAATTTAATTGATTGGGTAGAATTAATTCATGGTTGTGCATATGTATATGTGCTCTTTTCAAGTAACTAGGAGGCTATTTCATTGTCGTTTTCCATGTTATTTGTATACTATAGAAAATGTAATCAACCTAACTACTGGATTCAAAATATAGTTGATATAATATCACGTTTGCTTTTTTTCGTTGTCACTGTATTGATGTGAAGTGTGGCGATTTCAGTTCGATATGAATTCATTCCAGTTTCTATATTAATAATGATCAATTAGATTCACATCCTAATGTAGATATCAATATTGAGTTGTCTTAAATTGGACGAGAAGTGTATCCTGATTTTCGTTGCTAGACACAATCGAAAATATAATCTTGTGAAATTCGGTTGGAAGGCAAGACTTGAAGTAAACAGATGTCTGGTATTTTTCCGTATTCAATCCTTTTCTAATGAAAGTTACACCATGATAATAATCATCTTGGAACTACATAAATATCTGCAAAAATCAGAATTAAGTAGTGTAACTTATATCAGTTATGTTTGGTGATTTTCGAGGAAGTCGGTAGTTAATCTAAATTTTTACAGAGAGAATTAAATTTTGCAGTGAATACATCAAAAATTTTAACTAAATAAAATAGTACTGATTGAAAATAAGTATTATTGGATAACCAATGTGTAACCTTGGCATACATTTCTACTGTATGGGGCGGAAACCTGGAGAACTACGAAAGCCATCATCCAGAAGTTACAGGTGCTTATTAACAGTTGTCTACGCAAAATACTTCGGATCCGTTGGCCAGACACTATCAACAACAAGCTACTTTGGGAGATAACAAACCAGATTCCAGCGGAGGAAGAAATCAGGAAGAAGCGCTAGGAGTGGATAGGACACACATTGAAGAAATCACCCAACTGCGTCACAAGACAAGCCTTCACATGGAATCCTGAAGGCCAAAGGAGAAGAGGAAGACCAAAGAACACATTACGCCGAGAAATGGAGACCAATATGAAAAGAATGGACAAAAACTGGATGGAACTAGAAAGGAGGTTCCAGGACAGAGTGGGTTAGAGAATGCTGGTGGGTGGCCTATGCTCCATTGGGAGTAACAGGCGTAAGTAAGTAATGTGTAACATTCGTTCATCTTCTACAACTTCATACCGGTTGATAGAAACTGATAAACATGAAATGATGTCATATTTTTTAAAAAAAAGAACCTTCTGTTTGATTGAAAACCATTTCATTGGTTCTCTGTTTCATCGGTTCAACGAAATTTTATACCTGAATATTATTATTATGGCGCTCTAATTTCTGCATTTGTTTGTTTTATTTTATATTTATCAGGGAAATTATATCTAGTTTTAATGATCCTGTAGAATATTGTTTTAGTCAGCTAAGATGAACGTTTGATTTCATCATTGTTAAAAGAGAAAGAGCTAAATTCTTAATATGGATTGTCACAGTTCAATAAATCACACGGAGGAAATCGACTTTTTTAAGAAATAAAGGGAATTCCTTTTATTATGGGCGGTTTTATTAAATTAGGAATGTGAACACAAAGCTTAAATAGCATGTTTATATAGTAAGTAAAATTAAGATTCCATACAATTTTTCCTATTGTTAAATTCGACTAAGCAAGAATCATTAACGTAATGGAATAACATAAATTCATCATATTTCGCGGTTTCTGATCAACTACTTAAAACCCTCCGACCAGTATTATCAATGATTGATTCTTCGTTTTAGAAGCTCGCCCTCTTGTTAGTCAGTAATCTGGAACCGATCTGTTCAAAGTTTTTCTGTCCATAGTTTAAAAGACACCTTTCAGTTTACTTAAATGCTAGAAAAAGTTGACGTTTCTGAAAAATACATTGTTTCCTTTAATGTATCATCATTATTTACCGCAATCCACTAGGAGAAACCATGCAAAGAAAATTCCAATAGGCTCATCTAGTCCCTCTACCAAAAGATGAATTAATGCAACTCTTACCAAAGATATTTGTTATATTTGAGTAAAGATTAAATTATAGGTAACTTCTGAGAACTATTTATGGACTAATACTGTACGTATATTCCTATTGTATAACTATTCGGTAACTGGATTATGTATATTTATATTCCTCTAGTTATAAGCTTTATTTTGACCAATAGACTATTATGATACAATTTAATATTCTTAAATTATACTGAGTTTATTAATTACAGTCTCCCAAGATCGCAGAAACTTTTTGGCTTGATCATGTACAAGTTTTATTTCCTATTTTATGATGTGATGTGGTCCATTTGGCTTGTATATAAACCGGGTATGTTTAAAATTAATGATTCGTATAGTGGAAGCTGGTATTGGTGTTCTGTACTAAACTGGCAAGACTAGAAGGACAAAAGACCAGTAAAAACGCTAGGCTGCTCACACCGGTCGATACGTCGTTGGTTTGACACAGTCCTAAGATTGTATAAATCGTATTCCGTTTGTGTAAACAAGTTTCCGCTTTATGTTACCTCTAATTATGTCCACCAGTTTACATGTACGTCCAAAAGTATATACATCGGAAGAAGAGAAAAGAGGGTTAGTGTTCGCACCCCTGAGCACATTTTATAGGAGATGAGATTAAGAGAACAACACTTTCAGCAGTGCGATTGCACGCCATCTGCTTGACAGTGGCTATGGTATCGGTATTCCGAAGTCCAAGATAATTATTAGACAAAGAGCGTCTAATTTACTGCTAGGTTACTCAATCTTGTATCAAGGGTTACATAACTATAACAATATCTTGTTTCTATACACTTGGTTTTTATTCTAGAATATTCGTATATTCAACGTATAAATATTAACATTATTCAGCAAATAAATATCTGTTATAGTTCTTTCATACTTATTGCTCTTTTCAACTAACCTTCACTGATGAGGATTTTTCCGACATTGTGATATATAAATTATGTAAACTGATTTTTAATAAATAATACTGTTATGCTAAGGTTGTAACCAGTTGATAAGAAACCGCAGAATATGATGAACAGTTTTGAGAACAGTTTTATGATGAATTCTTGTTATTCTGATACATTAATTGTTCTTGCTTTAGTCAAACATGGAAAATTTTTAATTTTGTATAATTACAACTGCATTCCAAAACCTTTAATGTAAGTCTGTGGATCAGAGAATTATAGCGTTTTCCCTTTCAGTTCTTTTTCACCCTTACTTTCAGTGAAAACGTAGGTGATTTGGGATACTTTTCTGTGAGGAGTCAACCGCTGTTAGCATAGAATGCTTCAGGATAGTATTAAGACTTGACTATTTGACATGGAAACGGTTTATTCTCAATACTATCAGACAAATTGTATCCGGTTTCAACTCATCCGATAAGAGCCTTACAATTTCAAGGAACCACATTCGTTGTTACAATACGTTTATCGGCAAGGCAGAGTCGGTAACTTTTATTTGATTGGAAAAATACCATACAGTAACTCCTTCACATTGTTTATAGCTAAATATCATGACAAAGCCTACAAATACATTACTAGCGTTGTGCATTGTTTCTTAAACTAAGTTCATTGAAAGTTCCTACTATTTATTGACCGTTGGTACGATTTCCAAACATCCACAGAAATAAATATGTGTTTATGTTTTCCTAATATAAGCTTAGTGGTAGCCTGACGGTAAAAGCACTTAAATTACGATCACCAGGTTGAAAGTTTGAGCCCTACTGCAATTATTTCGATTAGAACCAAAGCATAGTATCGCTAGTTGTTATGCAAACAAACGTCCCTGAAAATCGAAATGATGAATCTGTAGTTGGTATTAAAATAAAATCTTATATGAGCACTGTTTTGGATGAAATAATTTAGAGCTCCGATGCATAGTTTACTTCAAATATTATTTGTTCGCCTTAGATTACTATACATATGGTGTTGGAAAAATTTCAGAAAAAAATACATGATTTACAACATGTAGAATCTGTTATATCATAGCGACGACTTAAGTCTTGGTAACTTCCGGGACCTTTGAATGGAAGATCATTCTATGTATATTCTTATTGTTTAACTATTAAGTAACTAGATTGTGTATATCTATATTCATCTTATTATAAGCTTCATTTTGATCTATTGATTATTATTGTACGATTTACTGTTCCTAAATTATACTCAGCCTATTGATTACTGTCTCCCACGTTCACAGCCACATTTGGCCTGATCTTGTACAAATATTACTTTCTATTTTATGGTGTGATGTGGTCTGTCTGTCTGGTATATAAACCGAGTGTGCTTGAAATAAACGATCCGTGTAGCAGAAGCTGCAATTGGTGTTCTGGGCTCAAGTGGAAGGGGCTAGGCGACAAAGGACCAATAAGGACGCCAGATTACTCATACTGATCGAACGTCATTGATTTATCACAGTGTTAAGGTCGGGAAGGTCGTATTTCCATTGGTGGATAATTCACGGAAATAAAAGCCGGACATAAAAATCAATAGCGAATCAGCATACGTCCTTTGTTTATTTATAATGTCATAACAAGTTGGCGACGGCCTTTGTAAAGTCACAACAGGATCTCTTCATAGGATCCACTAATTCTTGAACATTCTCAACACATGGTTTGTCAGATTGTATGAAAAAAAATCAGTTTTAATGAGTGACATAAAAATCTCTCTACTATATTTTATTTCTTAATAAGGAAACAGGTTTGTGTTATCTCCCAGTCTTGTTTCTTCGTTATTTTACAGCTAAATAGTCAAATTTATTGATACTTAAAATTGTTGATTCAAATACTTTATGACTTGAATGGTTTGTTTGTATTCATCATTATTCATGAGTGAAAATGTTGAGCGTTTTGAATCATGCGAATAACATGTGTCCTGATTAAGGTTGCTTTTTTATTTCTTCAAGTTCAAATCGATTACCATTGATCAATTTTGTATTTGACTCAAAAGGGCTTCTAATTACATATATACATGTATATATCATTAAGCGAAAATGGTATTGAGGTCAACAGTTATCGTGACAGAACGATTAACTAATAAAATGATAAACCTGATCAAAACGGTTTACTTGATAATTCTGTGATCGAATTGATTTCTAAATTCCAGTTGAATACACTCTGAAAACTAGGAACAGTGGCCAACTGCTTTTGGTGTTATGAAGGGATTAGGGCTACTTTTTTATGTATTGATTGTCAAAATAAAATAACAATTAGTGAATGTGAAGTGAAAATAAGTCACAAAACCATTACGGGTGCATTTCTATTTATTGTATCAATAACTATTTATCATCCAGTGTAAGGCTTTCAATTTCTCTATTTCTGAAAACCAAATGTCTGAATATGCCGGTGAGTTAATATCAGGATCTTAGAAACTATAAGTAGTCAAAATTTCAAATTAGTTACAGAATGCATAGTAATTGTTATAGCGTTCCACTTCTACAAATTCGCTGTAACTTATTGTTCCAGTGAAAGACAATAATCGTTGAAGAAATTTCTTTCCTATAAATAACAAAGTTTATTTCATGTTGTGTTGCTTGAGATAAATAAGTGAATATTAATGAGATCTAGATTTCGTTCTTGGCAATATTCATCGATACCGCGCTTATCTCACAATAGTCTGTCTCCCTCTTCATCATGGATTAAGAGATTTCCTAGGAACATCTCTGAGTTAAGTAAGTTAGAACTATGTCTTACCGATAAATAACAACAGTAAGAAAATATAAGTCAGTAGACTTCTGAAGCTTGTGATCCCGAGAAATTATTAGTTGTATATAAATTTACGCCTGAGTTTAGTAATTTTTTCGCAATAAAATATGGATAAGAAATGTATGTACTGAGTAATTCAGTGATTTCAACCATTGTAAGGTGTAATACTTCTGTTTTGATTTAGCCCTTACACTTAGTGTGACTCAGTGCCAGGTACTTGGTGAATGAGTTAATAAAATCTCAAAACATTAGAACCTAATAACGTCAACATGAAAAATCGGTGAGAAGCGATCATATTCGATATCAACAGAGTATTGTACAGATGAGTCCTCAATGATTACATTAAGTTGATTTACAGTAGGATAATATTTCTAAAGTGGAAATTGTTTTCTAAACTGACTTAAGCTGACGAACGCCAAGAAAATTACACGGCGTTGTATACCTATTTTGTCCTACTGTGAGAACCATCAATTAGAAAATGACTTTGTTCGAAGCTTTTTAATTTTTCTACGGTTTATTAGATACTACTGATTTGTGAAGAAAAGTGAGCTAAATTTAATAAAACGACTTAAGTAAGCGAATAATTAAAACAAAACCAAAATATTTTTGTAGTAACCTTGGTAAGGAAAGCCACTTTGTGATAATCTAATCGTTTAGGTCTAATTTATGTGTTCTCGGATCCATGGAATAGCATCAATCCCTTCCTGATTGGAGCTTCTATACTTGAGTAGATTAGTAACCTATAAATAGTAAACGATGACTCCTTTCTACAAGAGTTCGGACATTTTTTTTCTTTGAAATACATGATAAAATTAAAGAACCTTTTTCTATCAAGCGGTAGTTTCATACCAAACTGATCTTTTACGAAATTTTGCGGTTCGAATTTCCAAGTGCTCTGTCATTGATAATACCTTCAATAACACTTCGCTTGACCAACACGTAATTTGTACTGTACCATATCCATAACATCTGAATATAATTAGACACATTTTAAGACAATCTATGCATTGAAGGAATTCTCTTCAATGAGTTCATTTTCAAAGATGTATAATTGTACAATTTTATTGACAAATTATTGGTCAATTTATGATTATACCGTTTGTTAGAATTCGATTAATTGTCACGTAAAATTTGACTACATCATTTTAAATAAACTAAGAGTTATTGAGAGAAGAAATTTACAATGCATGAGAAATATATAATTGATCAGATGAGAAGTGTGTCTGTGTGTATGCTTAAGTTCTAATGAAGATCCCCCTATACTACTGTGGTGTGGGCTACTTATGTACACATAAGTAGTATATGGTGATGGTCAGACATAGAATGCATTTTGGCAGAAGATAGATGAGGAAAGACCAGGGACGAAGCGCAATCGGTATGAAAATGCATAAATAATAATCATCGAAGATGGACTGATATTTGCAGAAGGAACAGTCAAGATTGAGACAATTGATTGTTATTTTGCAAATTAACTGTTTACCATTGTATGGTTATCAGATTTTAGTGAGATAGTCTGTAATTTGTGCTTAAATACATTCGACTGTCCCAACTAGTGTTCTGTTCACTACACTACCTCAAGTGTAAGATAGGTTGCCAAGACTGACATATTTAATGTATGTTTACCAGTTCATCTGCTCTTACAGAGTTAGGTATTTAAGTCATTCGTCAGTAACTTTTTTGCCTCGTTCGTAACATCTATCATCATGGCTTAACAAAGATCAACACAGAAGATACTCCTCAGCTTACTTTATATCACAAAATCTATGGCTCTCCATAATTTAAAACTTGAGTTATGCTTACGAAAGTAGTTTTTCAGATCCGTTTGTTTACTATGGTCCGGATTCATAGTTTTATTTTAGTGTTCCCTTTCTTCCTCGTTCTTATTTATACGTTTATACAATAATTCTAATTAACTGTACTTTATTATTATTATTGATATTATGAAAGAGATTGTCTCTAACATGATTTCTTGATTACCGTTCAAACATCTTCATTAGAACTTAATGATACACACAGTTACACTTCTCATCTGATCAATTATATATTTCTCATTCATCGTAAATTTCCTCTCTCAAGAAGTCTTAGTTTATTTAAAATGATGTAGTCAAAATTCTCGTAACAATTAATCGAATTCTAACAAACGGTATAATCATAAATTGACCAATAATTTGTCAATAAAATTGTACAATTATACATCTTTGAAAATGAACTCATTGAAGAGAGTTCCTTCCATACATAGATTGTTTCATCATGTTTTGAAAATATATCTGTTCAAATGATAAAATTATATGTTACATTAACAACAATATATGCATCAATTAATTCACAATTCAATAATCAATTATTATCATTTCTTTGTGTCATGATAAAATTTATGGGCTGTAGTGAAGTATCTGATGCACATAAGGAGGGGGTTTTGTGGAGATTTTAGTAATTTCTTTTTTATAGTTGAGATCATCAGTCAATTAAAGCTAGACGACCATGGAAAACCTTGAAGCGCTGGGCGGCCGTTTTGTTCTATTATGGGACTCCTCAGCAGTGCGCATCCACGATTCTGCCTCGCGAGGTATTTCCTGGAGTTCCAGTGAGAAGCAGTGACCAGTAGAGTTAAACCAGGTCTGTTGTGAGATATCAACTCAATGAAGACAATTGGTGAACGGTTGCTCAATTTCGTGGATTGGTTGAAGTTAATCATTTTTCTGTTATGTACAATCTGTAATTTCTTAATTGTATAATGAGTTCTTTTTGATTAAACTTACATCTGGCAAGAAATACCATAGCTATCTACAATATTTATGTCAATCTGTTGAGATTTCAGCGTTTGATCTATTTTTTTGCAATTAAAATATCCCAGTTATCAGCCTGATTAATTGGCATGTACTTAAAATACTTGTTTAAAAAAGTTAACAAATATTTTGCTATCAGAAAGGGGGTTCTGTGGAGATTTTAGTAATTTTATATAGTTGAGATCATGAGTCAATTGAAGCTAGACCACCATGGAAAACCTGAAAGCACTGGCTTCATGAGGTATTTCCTGAAGTTCTAGTGAGAAGCAGTAACCAGTGGAGTTCAATCAAGTCTGTTGGGAGATATCAACTCACTGAAGACATTGGTGAATGATTGCTCAATTTCGTGGATCGGTTGAAGTTAGACATTAACACTTCTGGATGCCAGCTCAGTGGTTTATCGTTTAAGTGCTCGAGCGCGAGGCTCATATTTCCTGGGTTCGAATCCCGTTAGGCGGTATCGTGGGCGCGCACTGCTGAGGAGTCCCACATTAGGACAAAACGGCCATCCACTGATTCCAGGTTTTCCATGGTGGTCTAGCTTCAATTGACTCATGATTTCAACTACATAAATATTAACTGAACCTCTAAATTATTTGATAAGCTGTGACTAATATAGCATCTAAAGTACTAGCCTCAATAATTATCGGGCGCCTAACTAAGACTCGTGGACTGCAAACACGAGAAAATCAGGCTGGCTTCAGACCTGGTCGTAGCTGTATCGACCACATATTCACCATTCGTCAAGTTTTAGAGCACAGACACGCTTATCGGCGTCCGACAATGACAGTTTTTCTGGACTTGAAAGGAGCATTTGACTCTGTAGACCGAGAGGTTCTGTGGCAGTGTCTGTCATTGAAAGGTGTACTTCAGAAGTACATAAACCTTGTAAAGGCTCTTTACACGAACACTATTAGTCGAGTGAGAGCTTATGGCGAACTGTCATCTGACCTTGCAACCTCAAATAGTGTCCAACAAGGCTGTCCACTATCCCAATTTCGGGTTAACTTCATTATAGACATATTGCTGGAAATAACACTCTCGTCAACTGAATTTTCAGGGATTAATCTCCTATCAGGAGGTCCACTTATCAACTTGGAATATGCCGATGACATCGTCCTGTTTGGTGAAGACGCTGACAAAGTGCAGAGTCTTCTGTTGTCGAACGTGTCGACAACTTCACTTGTCTTGGAAGTCTGATCAGACCTAATGGGTTGGTGTCTGACGAAATCTCAGCACGGATTCAAAAAGCTCGTTTGGCTTTTGCCAACTTACGTCACCTGTGACGAAGACGAAACATCCGTCTATCAATTAAGAGGCGAGTATACTGCGCAGCAGTTTGTTCTCTTCCACTTTATGGCTGCGAAACGAGTAGAAGATACTCGTAAGTTACTAGTATTTGATTACAGATATATCAGAAATATTGCTCACATCTGCTGGGATCACGGGATAAGCAGTAGTGAGGTTAGACACAAAGTATTAGAGAATGATGGTAAATCAGTTGATAAGGTCATGAATCTTCATCAACTGAGATTGTTGGGCCACGTGTTATGCATGTCTGAACACCGATTACCACGACGCGCAATGCTGACTAGTATCGGGGACGGTT
>NC_031496.1:19764836-19785044 GCF_000237925.1 Schistosoma mansoni
CTGGATGCCAGCTCAGTGGTTTATCGTTTAAGTGCTCGAGCGCGAGGCTCATATTTCCTGGGTTCGAATCCCGTTAGGCGGTATCGTGGGCGCGCACTGCTGAGGAGTCCCACATTAGGACAAAACGGCCATCCACTGATTCCAGGTTTTCCATGGTGGTCTAGCTTCAATTGACTCATGATTTCAACTACATAAATATTAACTGAACCTCTAAATTATTTGATAAGCTGTAGTTTTTCAATGAAGAAAATATTAATTATAGTCAAATGTAAGTCGCTTACAAGTCAACATAAGAAGAAACAAACTAATGTCATAATTTTGATAGTCGAGATCATGAATCAATTGAAGCTAAACCACCATGGAAAACCTGGAAGCATTAGACGGCCGTTTCGTCCTATAATGGGATTCCTCAGCTTCAACTGATTCATGATCTCATCTATAAAAATTATTATAATAACCACAAAACCACTTCTGATAATGTCACAATTGTAATTATCATAAATCAGTTGTCAGATTAGAGTTTTAGATGTAATAGGAGTGAATAATTTTAGTAAAATCAAAATACATTCGAAACATCTCATAATTTCAATCATCATTTATGTGTAAATAAACTTTAAACTTTGAATAATCCAAAGTACATTTGAATACTCACTTGAAACTAAACTACCCACATAATTTATTAATGAAATAAAATCCTGAAATTCCAAAAAAACTTAAAATTCCAACATGTAGGTAGATAACACTTTGAAATATGTAAATATATGTAGTTTTTCAATTTCTCCAAAGCTGTTAAACTGTTTGAATATTTTTTATATGGTTAAGATCATGAGTCAATTGAAGCTAGACCACCGTGGAGAACCTAGAAGCACTAGACGGCCGTTTTGTCCTATTGTGGGACTCCTCAGCAGTGCGCATCCACGATCCCGACTCGCGAGATTTGAACTCAGGACCTACCAGTCTCACGCCAGAGCACTTAACTGATAGACCACTGAGCCGGCATCCAACGGTGTTAATGTCTAACCTCAACCAATCCACGAAATTGCGCGACCAACTTCCATTGTACTGAGGTAGATGCCTGTCTCTATCTCACATGGATTAGCTCCACTGGCCACGACTTCTCACTAGAACTCCAGGAATTACCTCATGGAGTCAGTCACTAGTGAGCATATTTCGACTTTTTGTTCCTGTCATCTAGATATTTCGACAAGTTATCCGTTTTTCTGTTTGTTTAAACATATTGTGTCTATTAATTGCATAACCTATTCTGGTTCGTTTATGAAAGGTTTATAAAATTTCGCTGTACAAGCTACAAAAAAACTCAGAGATATGATGGTTTATGACAATATATATATCGAAAAGAATGTACATTATTCAGACGTTGATTGTGGAACTGCCAACACCTAACTGGTAATCACTCAATATTTATCGTCAGGATTGATCAATAAATAAGAAACGGAATTTTGTTGAAATACTTTGTTATGAGAATTCTATATTGTACGAAAAATATAGTATCGAATAAAGCCAATAATGATAGTAACTATAAATTAATATCATGCAAAGTAACTGGGTAGAAGATTGACTAAAAAATTTTTTCGAAATTTATAAAATCGTTGTTCTCTATGAATTTTTGAATGAATGGTCTCAAAATAGTTGGAAGCCATTTGTATGAAACACATTAGGAAATTGTATACGTAAAACGTTTAGTGATTAAAATAAGAAAGAATCAATTCAAAGTTGTTTACAAAATATTCGTCGTACTGAATGATTCAATTTATCTTCATGATGCTTAACAATGAAAATATGAAATTTCAGAATATTCTACGTAGTTGAAATACTATATCTCTAAATATATTAACTAAATAACAGTAAGTCAAGATCTAATTGATTATTGACATACTAAAAAAGATAGAACATATATTACAGAAATCAGCTAATGTATTTTAGTCACATTCATGTCTAGTCCTTAGTTCAGTAGACTGGTGGTTAAGAGATTTCACTTTCCAGGTTCATATTTTGTTCAGCCTGACCATATCAGTCAGGTTGTAATACAAGTACATACATAGTAAAGTTACGAGTCAAGGCAGAGTACACAGTGAAAAGAACTGATCCATAATATCAGTTCTAATGAAGATCAATTCCTGCTCGATTACACCAGTTGTAACATAAGTAACTGCATCACTAAGTGACTCTGGTTTCAAACCGTAAATGAACACCAGCTCTTTTAAGATTCCAGGTAGGCCTTGAAGGTTTGAACCTACTAAAATAAGTCAAAACTTAAAAAATGTCTTCAACCATTTAGGATGCAGACATTGCACAAAAAAAGAATTTTAGAAACAAAGTAATGATCTCCCGTCTGCAAAAAAAACGTCCGTAACAATTGCTCAAGATCTTAGTAAATGGTATTTCCTTCTTACCCTTCATATTCCTTTGAAATGAACTATGGTCTAATCCTAGTAATCTTACACCAAATTCTTCTGAATTTCAGAGCGTTAACTTTAGTTTAATACATGAAAACCACTTAAATACCGTGTTGTAGCCGGTCGAAGTTGTGCTATTAGAGTGCAAGCTCTTATTATGATCTCTCTTAGAATTGCAATGTATTGTTAATATAACAGAAAGTTTTCAACTGACTTATTATAATAATGGAACAACTCAACACTTAAAATTTACGATTTTTAAATTCTTGTGTATAACGTATTATCCTTTACTTGTTCTTGGGCTTTAAATATTTAGATCTTCAGTACAGTACTTAACTCGCTCTGTAGCTCTTCTAGGGTTACTGCTGGTCCCAAGCCCAAGTAAAGGAGGAGGAATGAGCGTAGGGTCAGTAACCCCATCCCGTAGAAAACAACTTTTTTAAAAAATGTTAACCGGAATAAACAAATTCAACCATTTAAACTCTTCCCTCCGAGTAGGAATATTTTCTTTCAGTAGAATTATGACGCCTCATGATGAAAGCCGAAATTTTCTGGAAGTCACAAGGCCGACCACCCTTCTAACTTTAGTGGTCCTATATCTGACTCCAATTGGATTGTATGCTAGTTGTCATCGAAATGCGTATGAAGTCTATCCTCGTATATAATCATCGACCTTACTCACGTTAGTGTATAATGGAATTAAATAAGTCAAATACGAGAATGGATTTCGAATACGTATAGTTCATACAACCGTTGATCCAGACAAACAATCGGAGAAACGAAGAGAAGAGAACAAAGTGAAAAGACGCACCGTGGAGAATGCACGTGAGCCTACTCCATTTAATCAAGCGTTCATCAATATTTATAGCCAGATAAAAATAGGTTACAGACATGTAATGAATTGGATAAGAAGTGTACACACATACACTCATGTAAATACACTCAAGATTAATAAGCAAATAATTACCAAGGTCAAAATATGACTTAAGTAGAAGTAGAGACTGACCAGTTGCAGTCCTAACACATCGATGGGAAGATTCAAACAAACAGTACTAAGTGAATTTCAACTTCATCCCATTGCACAAGCAAGTGACTATCAGGACTCAGTGGCCGAGTGGATAATGCGATGGCGTTTGAAGCGAAAGATACTGGGTTCGAGTCTCAGAGTGAACATCAACCCTGAGATGCAGGTACATCCAGCTGACGAGTTCCAAATAGGGCGAAACGCGCGTCCTGTATTCCACTGCTAGCCACTATCCAACTCTGCTTACCATGCTTGTGAATTTAGGCTATATCGAGGCAATACGCACAGTATGCACATATGCCAATTAGAGACTGATCAGCTGCAGTCCTAAAAACATCAATGGGAAGATTCAAACAAACAATACTAAGTGAATTAAGTAGAATAGATAATTTGGCCTGTTCAGAAACTAGAATAAAGTATATGGGCTTAAGATAGAAACCAACACGACATAACAACCAGAGTAATAATTTTTATAGGTACATGGAACGTCCGGATAATGTGAGAGACCGGAAGGGCCAGTCAAGTAGCAACGGAAATGAGGATACAACTTGATAGTAGTCGGCATCAGCGAAACTCATTGGACCCTAGCTGAACGGAAAAGATTAGGTACGGGAGAGATGCTGCTGTACTCTGGCCATCAAGATGAAAACGCTTCACACATGAAGGAAGTTGCTCTAATGTTGTCCAAAGAAACATGTAATGCACTTATAGGATGGGAATCTCATCGATTCAGGATCATCAAAGCATCATTCAAAACAAAGAAGGAGGGGATCACAATGAATATTGTCCAACGACATGCATCCACTGATGATAGCAGTGAGGAAGGTAAAGATCAGATTTACAAGAGACTGTAATTGATCATGGTGAAGTTTTCAGGAAAGGACCTGACAATCCTGATGAGAGATCTAAACGCCAAAGTCGGAATGGACAGCACCGGGTATGAAGATATCATGGGACGACATGGACAAGGAGAAATGAACGAAAATAGTGAGTGATTTGTAAATTTATGTGCATTCAACAAATTGGTTATAGGCGGAACAACATTTCTACACAAACGCATACATAAAGCTACATGGATCTCACTGGACCACACCACGGAGAAACAAATTGATCATATTTGCATCACTAAAAATTCACAAGTTCAATGAAAAACGTGAAAACCAGGAGAGGAGCTGATATAGACTCAGATCACCGCCTGGTTGTGGCCAAGATGAAACTGCAGCTGACGAAGCATTGGACAATTGGATAAACAGCAGTACAAGATCCTAATACTTCCTTTCTTCGAAATACCAGAAAACTCAACAAATTAGGGATAGTTCTCAACCGCAGGTTTGAAGTCTAACAAGATCTACTGGAGGAAGAGGAAACTACAGTGGAGAAGAACTGGGAAGGGACCAAAGAAGCACTAATTTTAACGTCTCCGAAGGTTCTGTGCCGTAAGAAGCGTCATCATAAGGAATGGATCTCTATCGAAACCGTAGACAAGACTCAAGAAAGGAAGAACAAGAAGAAGGTCAAGCCAATCACTGAGATCCAAGGACAGAGGAAAAGATGGGTAGAACATTTTGAAGAACTGTTGCATAAACCACATCCATTGGTTCCACTGGACATCGAAAGAGCATATACAGACCCTCCTATAGATGTCAGCATGGCCATCAGATCAGTCAAGTGTTAGAAAGCAGCACAACCTGACAATATACCAGCTAAAGCTTTGAAGTCAGACATAGAGGCAATTGCAAATATGCTTCACATTCTACTTAGAAAGAATTAAGAGGAAGAACAAGTGCCGATGAACTGGAAAGAAGGATATCTCATCAAGATACCAAAGAAAGGAGATTTGAACAAATATGAGAGCTACAGAGGCATCAAACTACTATCGGTACCAGGAAAAGTTTTCGGCAGTGTTTTTGAACCGGATGAAGGATTCAGTAGACGCACAGCTTCCAGATCAACAGACCAGATTCTGTAAGGATCGGTGCTGCACATGTCAAATCGCGACACTACGGATCATTGTTAAACAATCAGTTGAGTGGAAAGCGTCACTATATATCAACTTCCTTGATTATGAGAAGACGTTTGATAGTGTGGATAGGAGGACCTTATGGAAACTTCTTTGAAACTATGGAGTACTTGGGAAAATTGTCATGATCGTTCGGAATTCCTATGACGGACTACAATGAAAAGTCGTGCATGGAGAACGGCTGACAGACTCATTGCAAGTGAGGACCAGAGTCAGACAAGACTGCTTACTCTCTCCCTTTCTCTTTCTTCTGGTGGTTGACTGGATTATGATGACCTCCACATCTCGACTTCGACATCTGAGGTAAAGCACGGAATACAATGGATATCTCGGAATCAATTAGAAGATTTAGACTTCGCAGATGACCTAGCCCTTCTATCCCATACAAACGAACAGATGCAGATGAAGACAACTAGTGTAGCAGCAACCTCTGCATCAGTAGGTCTCAACATACACAAAGGAGAAAGGAATATCCTCAGGTACAACATAGAAAGCCTCAAAAATATCACACTTGATGGAGAAACTCTGAAAGGTGTAAACGTGTACATACTTCGGCAGTATCATCGATGAACAAGGAGGATCGGATGCAGACATAAAAGCAAAGATTTGCAAAGCAAAGCCAGCATTCTTACAATTGAAGAACATATGTGACTCAAAACAACTGCTAACTAATATCAAAGTGAGAATCTTCAATACGAACGTCAAAACAGTTTTATTGTACGGAGCAGGAACTTGGAGATCAACTGCAACTCTCATCAAAATGTTGTGGGTTCTTGTAAACAATTGTGCATGCAACATACTCCATGTTCGATGGCCGAATAATATCAGCAACGGTGTTCTATGGAAGAGAGTTAACTAGCTTCCAGATGAGGAGGAAATTAGGAAAAGATGCTGGAATTGAATAGGACATACATTTCAGAAGTCATCAAACTCCATCAGGAGACAAGCGCTAGCTTGGAATCTTGAATGGGAAGGGAAAAGAGGAATACCAAAGAACACATTACGTCGGGAATCGGAAGCAGATATCATATGTTTTTCATTTATTAAATTGTTCAAAAGTATCGTATTCATAAGTAAATATTATCTGCTATTGATAATAAATGTCATTTTGACCAAGTTTAAACAACTATTTCATATATTTTAAATTTAATTAAAAATGATCATACTAAACAGAATAATTAAAGCCACACCTAACATGATTTTGAATGTTTAAATAAAATTCTGCTTGATAAACTATCATGTTCACATATATAAGAACTTTCGTCTAAATTAGAGTGATTAGTTTCACAGTATTTGGGCGCCGAGTTGATGTAAGACATTAAATAGGAATAATATATATTTTCGTAAAATATAGATATATTTCCATGAAAAAGCTTGCACCAGATCACTAGGCGAAACGTTGGATTTACTTCAAATTCATTCACTAAGATTTTACAAATATATATTATTCCTATTTAATATCATGTTCACATTTTAGAGTAATTATGTAATCCATCTTTGCTTATAAAGCTTGTGACTTAAGGTAATATCGAGGTAGTCCGTACAGAATGTACATAGGCCAACAAGAGACTGATCAATTGCAGTCATAAATAACAACGGGAAGATATAAGTAAACAACACCAAGTAAATTATGTAATTATTTTTGAAATATATTTTACTAATCTGAATGAATCCAATCCATCTTTATTTCATAATGAAGCTAAGTAAATTAAATTAGCATTCCATATAGATACCTTTTTTTAAATAATTCACAAATGTTTATACATATATTTGTTAGTATATACTAACAAATATATGTACACATTAAAATGCCAAACCTATCTGACTAAAACAAAAACATTGATTACTTGTGTACAATGTGGTCGAGTGCCAACATAAATAATTATTTCTTTGTTTGTTAACACCAGATGCTCTAAAATGGCACAGTAGATACTTTATAATGATTATCTTTGGAAGAAAACTAGTCTCTGACAAAGTTATTTACATAAATCTTGATGAAACGAATTAGCTATTGACAGCATATTAGAATTTGCTCAATCTAATTTGAATGTATATACGCGGGTTTTAAAAGATTTATATTAACAGTATAACAAAATATTACAGTGTTGGAAACCTTTTATATAAATATCTAAAACTAGGACTTAGGAAAATGGTATTTTGTTTAAACAAGGAAACTGTTTTATATTTTCTTGATGGTGAGACTATAATTTATGGACGACCTTTAAGTGACGCTAAAGTGACCTTGAGGGTGTCTATCTTCGTACTACGGTTAAATGACGGTTAAAAACTAGTATGAGAAATTACGATTGTGATTTACAGTTGATGGTTAGGGTCAGGAATAAGATTTATGGTTTTCATCACGAACTGGCATCAGCTATAATGCCAAAACTCAATTTAGCCAATTGGGTGAGTGAATTTCGCGCCGAAATCCGAGACCTATTAGCTTATACCTGATTGGTTCGTCCATAAATTATAGTCTTGCCTTCTTAAATTATATATATATATATATATAATTATCAGTAACTACGTGAAATATCTTCACAATAAATAATATGTGATTTAGTTCAAACTATTTTTAGTTATTTTTAAGTAATGCTACAATTGTTGGTTGTATGCTGTGGGTGTCACTCATTTACCATTTGTAAGTTTACCTATTAGACTTGTGTGGCAACTTAGTTATCTGAGATCGATTGGAAAGGAACTCGAACTTCAAACATACGAGTTGAATAATGAGTGCTCTAATTACTACAACTGCGTACCATGTGTCATAGGGTTATCTGGACATGTTTAGAAGACCTGAATAATCTAATAATCTATGTCAAACATGAAGAGTTATAAAATATTTTTATTGTGTCAGATATGAACGTTCTTTGACAGGGTAATCTAAATGAATTATTGACTTGAGTGATTTAGAAGGAATTGATTGTTTCGAAAACAGTTCACAACATGAAGGGATATTAACTGAATAACTGATGAGAAGTGGATAATATTAAACAGTGATTTTTCGTGTGAAGAAGTGTTTCTAGCGGAAAGTTGAAAGTCATACTAACTACTGATAGAATATAAAATACCTTAGGTTGTCAGTTTCCTTAAATATAGCATTCAATAACCCATAGTATAACTTTTTAACATGATCATACCCAAATTGGTTTTTTCATAAATAGATCACTATTTTTTAGGGAATAGTTTTAAAAAGAAGTCATAGAATGTGTGTGAGTGAAACACAAAATATTATACTTTCACTTTAAGAAATAAGTAAACTACTGCTTATAGTTCAAGTTTCTTTTAGTTGCCTTTGTGTAGTGAATTATTTTGAACATATCATGAGGTCTTTGTTTTTTATAATTTATCAAATAATATCCATCGATGAAGATAATTACTACTTTGATACTTGTTTATCTGACTGATCTACGTCGTTACAACAATGTAAAATGTTGAATTTTGGTTGTCAACCGAATTTCAAGTTGACTAGTACTTACTAAAACACTATGTTTCCAACGCAATAAGTTTCGGTATAATGAATTATTTGTTGCAAAAAGTAGGAAATATTACAAGTTTTGTGTAAAGTAGATTTTAATAACAGAAAATCAAGTGTATATAGTTAAAAATATTTATTTAAATGCTGTTAACTTCTGATTATTTTGCGGGTTATTAACTTCTCTGAGCTTAATGAATGGCGGAAGATCAATGTTACATAAGCTGAAGAACTAACCAGCTTAGAAAACTCAACAATACCAAAAACACCCACGTGATCTCCAAATCTTCCTTATTACTGTTGATTATTTTTAGAAGAAAATTTTGGTACAGTTCATTAATTAGAACAATTTTCATTTAATAATGCATACTTCTTTTTAGATGAATTAATTTTAATATTCTTGTATCTAGTTGTTTTTAACACTTAATTACTGTATACATTGTATGTGTAAAACATAGACCAATGAGGGACAAAGCTAAATTAAACATCCTGAATTAAATGTTATTTCGTCTCGACAAAATCTAGTTAAAAACTTACACATTGATTGATAATTGCATAACAAACAATATCATGGCTCCATGAGGTATTTCCTGGAGTTCCGGTGAGAAGCAGTAACCAGTGGAGTTCAACCAGATCTGTTAGGAGATATCAACTCACTGAAGATAATGGTGAACGGTTGCTCAATTTCGTGGATTGGTTGAAGTTAGACATTAGCACCGTCGGATGCCGGCAATCTCAGTTGTCTAGTGGTTAAGCCCTCGCGCGCGAGACTGATAAGTCGTCGGTTCGAATTTTGCGAGAGGGGATCGTGGATGCGCACTACTGAGGAGTCTCACAATAGATCAGTGATACATAAAATGAAGAACTAATCAGATTAGAGAACTCAACAATACCATAAACACTCACCTGATCTCCAAATCTTCCTCAATACCGTTGATTATTTTCAAGAGAAAGTTTTGGTCCAGTTCTTAAATTAGAATAATTTTCATTTATTAATGCATACTTCTTATTAGATGAATATATTCTGTCACACGAAAAATAGGGGTAGAAAAATATACTAGCCATAACCATATTACCGGTTATAGCTATTAGTATTTACCATAATTATCGGTTGTAAGTATTTCGTAGAAACTACTCAAATAATTTAGTTTGGAAATAATTATTGAAATACCTGTATAGCTGGTAAACAGCCGCAACTTCTACAAAGCATTTACTCTAATTGATGATTTTATTAGAATTACAAATGTTGGTTGTCTAAAAGTTAAGCTTTTGTCAACTAGATTACTCGATGAGCTTTGTTGGATTTTCTTTGTGAATCTTTTTGTCATTAGTAGGTTTCTTAACATCATCCTTTCTTTTCCTAAAAGTCACTTTTATAATAATCCATCTACTTAACTGAGAAAGGAATCAAAACTCATAACTTGTTAGTTGATGTCATTTTTCAGGAAAAAATTGCTTATCATACATTAAATTCTAGTTGTATTATTAGAAAACTACTAAATTAATTTGATAACAAGAGTAAGTTATTAACAAAACTGGAAGGTATTGATCCTGTAATTGTAACCTACATATAAGGTTATATTTGTAGTAAATGCAGGTGGTTTTTTTAAGAATAAATGTAAGTTGCGTTCTACTTTTTGGTGTAACAATAAAAACTTGTTATAGTAATTGTAAGTGATATGTGAAATTATTAAAATACCATATCACATGAACTTTCCAAATTCTGACACTAGTTAGAAACGGTTATGTAAGAATCAACGGTATAAGAACAATACATTGAATACTTTATTTACAAATTTCCATCATTTGTCTTTCAAAATCTATATGATTCTTCCAGTTCTCTTTTTCTTATTATCACCTCGATCTCCTTAGCTTTTTGCTGCCAGGCTTTCCAATTGGCGTTACATACTACCTATGTTGGAAGACATAAGTAGCATACACCACCGATATATAAAGAGAAACAGGGAGAACATAGAAATGACACCGTAGAAAGTACTCCTAGCAACCATATGCTTTCGTTGAACTTTGATATATATATATATATATATATTTCATGTAATTTGAATTTAAGAAGGCCACACATTGTCACGGTTAATGTGAAAATTATCAGTATAGGGTTGTAAAGATTGTTTAGGTTTATTTGAGATCATGAACCAATGAATGTTACACCGCAATCTAAAGCCTGGAGGCACTGGATGGCTGTTACGTCCTAGTATGGGACTCCTGGTCAGTATGCATCTACGATCCCACACATGGTATTCGAAGTTAATACCTTCGTTTTCGAGTGTGAACGCTTAACCTTTGGACAATTGATCCGGCATCAAATCTTATGACTGCGTCACCAGTTGTTGTATCGAATCGTCGCTGATTGTCATGTCGGAATCTCTTATCAATTATATTTGTAAAGTGAGGAACCACTGCAATTCCCACAACGCGAAAGTAAGGACACAAATACTGATACAAGTAAAGGTTTATTAAACCCAAAACACGACGATGACCCTAGTCAAAATTACACCCATTTCTATGTTGTTTCATACATCCATTTCGATCAATAATTAGGATGAAATCACATATATGAGAAATAGTTACAGTTATAACAAATCACATGCTATATGTCATGTTGAGCATATACCGAATAAAATATCATACGGGAAAACAGAAACAAATACTACATTGAGTAATTATCACACTGAATTATAATGGAAGTAATATTGAACAAAAGTCACAATGAGTAAAAAGTGTGATTTCGACTTTTCTTCCCTCCATATATCAATAGTGTTAATGTCAAAATTCAACCCAATCCACGATATTGAGCTACAAACCTTCATGGTGGTGAATCATACATCAATAGGAAGCCTATGGTTTGTAGAATAAACTAGGGATTAAAATAAATGTTAGTGTTTTGGAAGTAAAATGACGTTCCTAAAAATATCTTCCGTTTTTTGTCATGGCTTCTTATTTCTCTATTCACGTCGATTTTATTTTTAATTCTTGATCTCCAAGCATCTTATTCTCTAGGTAAAGACAGTTAATTAAACAAATATGGATGGCGGTTTTGGCTTACTTCGAAAAAACACTAATTAGACGAAAAAGAACTAAGAAGATAGAAAAAATCCTTTCTGATCGGCTAAATAGATTATATCTTTAAATTGTTGATCCTTTCTAATTATGATCTTTGCTGATAAACACAAATAACTGTTTCACATATTTTCATTCCACATGTTTCTTATAAAGAAGTCAGTTTCATTGAACAACAATTTTAGCCTAATATTATATTAAATCGATCGGGTTATAACTAGATATAAATAATGATAGGAAATATGAGAAGTAGTCAACAAACTGATAATATTTCTGATTTGTTTCTTAATAAACACATGTTTAGTAAATAAGTACATAAAAACAACTGTTTCTCTTATCATTTATACCTATATAAAAAAATAGAAGTGTAAAACCCTAAAAAGACTTTGTTGTTATGACGTTCGTTGATGTATAAAAGGCAACCACTTTGAAGAATTCTAAATATTTTGAATGTAATATGAAATTAAGAGAAATTCAACATAATATAGCAAACTTATAATAATATCTTGTGAAGTGATAGTACATTATACACAGTAATAACAGTAAAGCGGTGACGTATGGATATTTTAATTAGGGTCTTTGGGTATCTCAAAGATCCATGTTCAAAGAATGAAGTGAAATCAGCATATAAACATATATATTGGTTGTTTGGACCATCCCATTGATCTTTAGGACTGTAATCGATCAGTCTTTTTTTGGATGTGTACATTCTGTATGGATTGCCTTGATATTGCTAGTAAGTCATAAGCATTTTAAGCAGAGATGGTTAATGGCTAGCAATGGAATCCAATACGTATGTGTAAATAATTTATCAAATACTTCTGTCATCAAAGATCATGTTTCAAATAATCAAGTTTTTTTTCCGATTCATTTTTATTCTGGACCTTCGCATAATAGATTCCAAAAGTGATATAAGCACATTTATTAAATATTTTAATACCTAGTGATAAAACATCTGAAAAGATGTTCAGTTGTAGTAATGGATTCAACAGAATAGATTCTTGTATCCGACTTCCATTTGATGATATGTTTCTTGATATAGGAAACTAACTTCTATGTTCAAGTGAGCTATGTGTATGAATGTTTAATCTACGTGCTAATCATATTATGATATGTTCTGATGATACATATATGCTTATAATTTAATTAATGAACTGTTTTTCTTAAAATAAGTTCAGCGTTACACAAATGCTTAGTAACAAAATATAATCAATCAATCAAACGTTTTTTTTCTAAATATCATTTATCTTCGCCATCATCGCTGTCACGTTATTGTTATCTTTAAATTATTTTAAATGTCCAATACTTCGTACTTCTTACTTTACGTTTTTGTTTTACTGATATCAACTAACAATTACCAAATTTGGTTAGAAAAAAATATATTCACAAACTAAGTTAATCATGTTATGAACATTAAAAAGAAATTATGGGTGTTTTTTTATAAAGTAAATACGTAACAGTAATCTTGTGGTTAAATGACGTGATTATATTAGTGATTATCGAATAAGTAGATATTAGTTGTTAAAAAGATCATTTTTCGGCTTCATAATGCCATTTAGATTATATTTAATAACTAATACATTTTAGTAGTTGTTAAATAATGTTAAGTTTTAAATCAAATTATTAACCATTAAGAGTTGCTTGTTTGATGATATCACTTGGATGTTTACAAGACATCTGTCAGGTAAGAAATAATTATAACCCTTAACAGTGGCTGTTTCAAATCTAAAACAAAGCATATTATAATTTTTTTAATGGTAAATATAAAACCCAAACTGCATTACGAGGCAATCCCTAATTTGGAATCCGGAATGGAAGCGGAAAAGATGAAGGCCAAAGAACACATTACGACGGAAAATAGAAGCAGATATGAAAAGGATGAATATTAACTGGAAAGAACTGGAAAGGAAGGCCCAGGATAAGGTTGGATAGAGAATGCTGGTGTGCGGCCTCTACTCCTCCACGAGGGGTAACAGGCGTAACTAAGTGAGTAAGTAAATATAAAACCAAATATCAGGATTTGCTATTTATTATTTCCAATCTACTATCATACATCATAACTTCTCTTGAAAGCAACGATTTTCAAACTGAAGGCTTGTACTGATTTTCTAGTTTTTCTTTCTGGTAAGCTGTTTTACGAACGTACCAAAATAGCTGTAGTTTGCAATTCAATAATAGGATATTTATTAATGATTGAGCATATTAAAAATATCTAGACAATATACTAAACCAAGTACTTCTTCTTAGGTTCTACTATATAGTGAAAATAATGAATAATTGTACCTTAAATATCTGTGTACCTTACGTCTTTAGATGTTATTAAACTCAAAACGAATGAAATTTATAGTAATAAGAAATCTATTCCAAATAAATGAACCAACTACAGTTAACGTGCCTTCATTTTTAAACTCCGTTGAAGAAAATTAACTTCAAACTAAAAACCCTCCATGAATTTGTATTTTAAATGTCTTGTAATAAAGGAAGAGTTATTTGTTATGGTGTAAATATACCATAATTCATTCAGTAAATAACACTTTAGATCAATTCTACACTAAAATGTTCCTACTAGCCTAAAAATTAAGCTTTTTAAAAATTTGATTTTGTCCTAATATTGGGTGGTTAGGATATTTTACGTAGACAGACTTGACGATGAAAGTAACTAATTATAGAATCTATTCAGAAAGTCAAAAACAACTTCAACTATTGGAATTAAAATTATAATCATACAGTAAAACTAATTTCATACAGCTGTCACCTTGATATTTTATTCAATTTTATTAAAACTTTAATTTTTACTTTCGTATTGTGGTGCATGCTACTTATGCTGATAGATATAAATAGAATGTAGCAGAACTTAAATGTAGAATGTCTACCATCAGAAGATTGAGTTGAAGAGCACAGGAAGGGAAACATAAAGTAACTGGAACAACAACAGGATTCGAAGAATCATGAAGTATGTAAAGGACAACTGAAGGAACATGTAAAAGTAGTGTATTTAACGTATGATTTTCATATTTTACGAATGCTTTGTGTAAATTTGAGTTAAACAATAAACCGGTCATCCCTATTAAGTCTTCCTTCACTACAGTATTATATATTCCAACTAACGTATTCTTCATTATTGGACAACTGATTTTCTTTAGATTCCTAATTATATTGTTATTTTAAATAATTAAACTTTATAACTTGATTGTACCTGAATGGGAAGCAAAGAAAAATACGTTAAAGTCATGTATTCTGTAAATATTATCGTAATTACTTCAATTTCTTACTGTTTAAAACATGTCAATAACAATTTCGAAATGTTTTCTGATCATAAAAAGACAAAACTGTTCTATTTATGTTCTTTTTTTTAAATACAATTATGCATGATTTTAGGAAATTTAGTTCTGGAAAACGTTTGATTAACTCATCTGTAACTTGTTTCAATATTCAATTATGTACGAAATGTTATGAATTGAGATTCATAGTTAAAAAGATGAAGATTAATTGGTACAAAGTAAAAAATAAAGCTATCAAAATCTCTTGGTTTTTCATACTACAGTTTGGTGGGCAATCACAAGGTTATGTGTAGGTTGAATCGATTTCTATAGTATTTTTGTAAATTAAAACTATTTAACAAATTGTAGTATTTATAACCTTCAAAAGAAAGAAATGAAAAATGTGCATTCTTAATGCCGAAATTGGAGTAAAACACGCTACAATCTTTTGATTAAAAACGCTTGTTACCACTTGTTTTCTTAAATAGAATTCAGTTTGTCGTTTGATGTCATTCCTCCCCTTGGTTCATATTCCATACTTTGGCTCTAGAATCAAATCAATGACAAAAGACTGAAAGAATTTGATTATGATTCCTAATATTTCAAGAATAAACAACCAGATCAAGAAAACTCATTATCATAAAGTATGCTAAAGTCAAACGTTCTAGAGAAAACCAGTACATATTTAACAATGGTTGCGTTATGTCAGAATTGTTAAAACCAAAAGGTTTAGCCACTTACTCCTTTTTTGATAAAATTTCTACAGAGAAGATATTTCAATAAAAAGACTGTATTTTAGCAAACAGTATTTTGCTGGACTACATATTAACATCTAAGTTTTCGTATGCAAGTTCTATCCACACTCTAATTTCTCATATTTCAACAGTTAGGCCGCTCGTTTCACAACTACCAATTTTTACTTGTTTCCTTGTCTATAAGTAAAAATGTGATAAAGATTATTTGTGTTATGTTAGTTACTATCTAACTAGTTCACTAACTCAAATGGATGAGTTTTTTTTTACAGAAACATAGTCTTTTTCCTTTTTATCTGTGTGTCATCCTGGATTGAATTAAAGTCGTTTATTAACTTTGACTGTATCATCAGATTCATTTGTATTGATGTCAATGTCTGAGAAATTAACTGTTAGATTACTTTTATATCAGTCAAAACATTCCATTCGAGTTCTTTGGATTCTTACTCAGTTATCTTATGGTTAATTGTTCCTCAAAACTTCCATTCTTTGTACAATCATAGTGAGTCCTAAACTAAGTGTAAACAGCTGTTTAGTGTTTTGTGGTTTTCAATATTTCATCATTTTATTCTTAGTTCATGAAATAAACTATAAATAAATAAGTTGAGTGTCAACTAATCTAACGATCAGATCTCATTCTAAAAGCTACTTTGCAAAAACTACAAGGCAAATGTTCTCTATGTGTAAGCAACTATATTAGCAATTATCAGAATAGAGTTGTAGAGATTGTTGAGGTTTAATTGAGATCATGAACCAATGAATGTTACTCCACAATCGAAAGCCTGGAAGCACTGGATGGCCGTTTCGTCCTAGTATGAGACTCCTGGTCAGTACGCATCCACGATCCCACACATGGTGTTTGAAGTCAGTACCCTCAGTCTTGGGTGCGAACGCTTAACCTCTAAACAACTGAGCTGGCATCCAACAATGTTAATGTCTAATCTCAACTAGTCCAAGATATTGCGCGGCCATCTTCCATTGTCTGCACAGGGTAACTGCATCACACCCGACACGGTTGAAATCCACTGATTACGGCTTCTCATTAAAATTCCGAGAAATCCCTCTCGAAGCTAGTCACCAGTGGGCGCATGATAATTATCAGTATAGATTTGTCGAGATTGTTGACTTTTACATGAGATCATGAATCAATCAATGAGAAATAACAGTAGAAATAATAATAGAAATGCTAAATCGCCTTATTAGTCGAACATGTTAACAAAAGTATGAAAGTCAACAAAAATATTATTGTTATTGTAGAAATAAACACGAAGTCAATCACTAGAAAACAATCGATATTTAAGGGGAAATATGAAACGGTTTCTATTTCGTCCATCTAATTTGATAAACAACAAACAATTAAAAATGTTTATGAAATTATTTAAAATGTAATTTAGAAAATCTAATAATAAATGATTGATATTTGATAAACAACTTAATATGAATCAAAATATTAGTATTATATTCAATTAGTATTGTTTGTTTGAATCTTCCCATTGATGTTTTAGGACTACAACCGGTCAGTCTCTAATTGGCATATGTGCATACTGTGCGTATTGCCTCGATATAGCCTAAATTCACAAGCATTGTAAGCAAAGATTGGTAGTAGTGGCTACCAGTGGAATCCAGCACGCGCGTTTCGTCCTATTTGGGACGCGATGGCGTTTGAAGCGAAAGGTACTGGGTTCGAGTCCCAGAGTGAACATCAACTCTGTGATGCAAGTACATCTAGCTGACGAGTCCCAAATAGGACGAAACGCGCGTTCTGGATTCCACTGCTAGCCACTATCCATCGTTGCTTACAATATTAGTATTATAGTTAACAGAAATGAATAATGTATTTGTAAACACTTATAAACTAACAGAAAGGGTTTTGTGGAGATTTAAGTAATTTTAAAGCTGAATTCATCAGTCAATTGAAGCTAGACCATGGAGTCCCACAATAGGACGAAACGGTCGTCCAGTCCTTCCAGGTTTTCTATAGTGGTGTAGCTTCAATTAACTCATGAATTCAACTATAAAATTACTTAGAAACTATTTTGAATAAATTGAGCGTTGGGTAGATTGTTATAAATAAATTAATATATTTGTAATATCACAATGAGTAGAAAAATCAGATTTTCTGACGTTTCGTAACTCAGTGTAAGCCACTTCTTCAGAGAATAAATAACCAAATCAACATTAATCCAAGTTTAAATAGTACAACGGAACAACAGGAAGGTTAGGTGATCAATCAAAAAATGTTAATGTTGATTTATTCATTTTCTGAAGAAGTGACTTACAATGAGTCACGAAACGCCAGAAAGTCTAATTTTTCTACTCATTGTGATATTACAAATATATTAGTTTATTTATACTTATAAACTAGTTTTCAAATGTTTCCGTGTACAATGAAATTATACACGAGCAATGAGAATAATCAAAATATAATAAACAAAGATGAAGTTACCAAATCTACTTTTAGGATATGTTAGAAACAAGAAAATGGGCTAACTAACTGACTAATTTTAACGTAATAAATGAAGAGGTGATAGAAAGTGAGTAAGATTATCTGTAAACTAGTCAGGTCCTTTGAACTATATGATTTTCTAACTGTATCTAGTTATAGTTTTATTTGACAGAAAATCTAAATGTTGTGATAGTTAGTTTCAATTTGCTTCCTTTCCTACCGTTTCTCATAAAGTTACTATTACTTTTTAATAGTTATAATGGATAGTATTCTAGAAACTGTTTGCTTATGAAAAAATGGTTACCAAAGTACGAATTTACTCATACAAACTGAAACAAACAAATGGTTATGTACATATCAAGTTCGTCAATTAGTTCGAAAGCATTAATCCGTTTTAGTATATTGATTTCAATAAGAATTCAGAATATTTTCTTCCAACATAATTTATGTTTATAATATTAACTTAAACAATGTGAGTCATTGATTCAATGGGTATTACCCACTAACGTTTCAAATAATCTAGAAAATTTCAGTTGAACAGAAGGATCTTCAGAAACGTATTTGAACCATTAAATTTAAAAGACCATATCTACTGAAGTCCATTGAAGCACATAAATCTGGTTTATCCCTTGACTTGGTTCTAAGGACATCTTAATCATCTCACTATTTCCTTTTAAAATGTTTGCTGAAGACATAAATTATGTGATAAGTTGTATATCGGTCCATTAAAATTATAACATATAAAATCCTTCATTTGAACAAAATGTATTCGACAAATCTTTGAAATTCACTAACCTCTTATCAACTATCATCAGTTTTTCAATTACAGAAACTATTCCACTTCTCTTTTATTACTAAATTGATCAAAATTGCTAGGTGAATCATTTAACAAGGAGTTTTTAGTGAGTTTCAGAAAATATATCACAAAACAGACATCAATCACACTGAAGGCAGCATAACTTATTCACAGCTTTACACTATTGATTAAGTTTTTTAATCTTAAGTTAAACTGCGAATAATGAGGTCTCCATTTCCTAACAGAATAAAATCATATCTTAAAAAATTCTCATGAAGAGAGTTTTTGGATTATGCATTTCTATTTTGCATCAGTAACCTGATAGTAATGTGATGGCTTACGTCTATTACTACATTTAATCGTCTTCTTAGATGATTTGATTCAAGTATAGTATAGTGTAAGTGACAGATTTCAAATAATACATCATATCAAAGTTTCCAACTTTAGGTTTTTCATATAACATGATCAAAAGTGTTCTTGAACATGGTAATAAATAATTGATGAAAACATTTGAAAAATCATGAGCATAATGAATGTTCATTTCTATAATGTCTATTATTTTTAAATTAATTAAGACCCTAAAATGACCGATTAAAAATGAAGATTTATCACTCATTAACCAGATTTAAGGTCAATCAAGAATAAACATTGATCTTCAAAATTCAGAATATTTTCATAGAATTTTATAAATTATTCAGATATTGCAAATCTCATAGTAGTCCATTTGTGACAAAATTAATTAAAATGAAGCTAAAAACTTTCATTTTGTCTAGTACAGGATTGTTTAAACTCATCATTAAAATAATAACTGGCCTTTTGACAAAGGTAGATAGTGGCTAGCAGTGGAATCCAGGACGCACGTTTCGTCCGAATTCCAGAGTGAACATGAACTCTGTGATTCAGGTACATCCAGCTGACGAGTCCCAAAATAGGGGAAACG
>NC_031496.1:19785244-19845215 GCF_000237925.1 Schistosoma mansoni
TTCTCTGAGCTGGATGGTTTGGTCGTGAAGCTTTCATCGGGTAGAAGTAGAATTTCTACCCGAAGTTTGTGCTGATGATGTCGTTCAGAAGAACGATGAAAGCTCCATGAATAAACAATCCAGCTCAGAGAACAAAACTCCATCAAAATCATCCACCCGAGCTACAAATCTTCCCCCTAACTGAGATACTGAAAACGTGAAAAGAATACCCCACATCTATTATAACTGGTAATCACTTTTTATACGGTAAACTGGGATTTATTTACAAATAAATAGCTGGAAAGCATCATCGATGTCACCACTCACTATCTTTAATACTGCCTTGATGTTTGTTGTCCTGTTGAAACTACTTCTGTGGGTTTTAACTGGCCTACATCCTCATAAATAAGATGATTTCAGATGGATAAAGAAATAATGTATAAAGACAAAAACTCCACTGGATTTCGAAAGCTATGTGGTCTAAAAAATCAGAAAATTAAACATCTGAATTTGACTTTCATTCAGAAACTCCTAGCAAAAAATCTCGAAATATGTAGGAACTATTTAAAGAGCTTACAGGTGGGAAAGGCATTAGTGACGATTACCAACTGCATGTTTTTGACAAACCAGTCTCCTATATGCCAATCATGTGATGTTATACTTCCTATGTTCACAAGTTTGAAGAAGGTTTGTGTTCCAATTTTCACTCAAACTGATATTTGAAAATGTCTCCAATCACTTAACTTGTCCCAATATTTAGGATTTGATGAAATCCAAAACCCACTTTTTAAGAAGTTCACTAACTTTCTGTTTCATCAATTCACAATAATCTTTAATGAATTCTTCTCAACCCATTTCATATCGAAAATGTGACCAATGATAAACATACTCCCAAAACCAAAGACAGTAACTGGGAATGAGAATGCAAAATTTAGACTCATAGCAGTAACTTCACCTTTTCTCAGAACAATGGAAAACTTTTGGTACTCCCACTTTAATCTGCACTAAAAGAACATGTTGGTTTGTATCAGTTTGCACACAAGTGCAAAATATGTACTTTAGGTGCTGCTGTTATTCTGCATCATAATACAGTGTTCAGCTTGGAAAAGGGTAGGAAATATATTTGAGACGCATTTCTACATTACACTTCAACCCTTGACTGTAATCCAAGACCACTACAACTAAAAAAAATTCGCTTGTGTCACCACCGACATCTGGATAGTCAAATAACTGTGCTCTTACCTCTCCGGAAAAGAACAATTTACTGTGTTTGAAGGAAAGTATTCAATCTTCACTGAGTCGAAGAGGTATTCCACAGAGAGCTGTTATTTCTCCTTTTTTTCTCATTTTTTCTCGACGATCTGCCATCTTCTACAGAAAACATCTTTATCAATTATTCTGATGATCTCACTGTATGTACACTAATTTCTACCTCTACTATCCCCTTCAAACAAGTAATTTCTTGTCTCTCATTGAACGATAGTCTGTTGTTAATAATCTTACACGTAACCCTTCTAAATGTTAAATTTTATTAAAACCTGGGATATGTATAGCACCTAAACACCTTGTTGGAATCTTATAAAATGTGTACTATAGGAGATTCTGTGATGAAAATAATATCAAATGTTATTGGTCTTGGTTGTTAGCTTTTCCCTCTGATCTCTTAGTTTTCTCATGTTTTATTAATATCAAAGATAGTTTTCCGTCTAACTTGTTTTACAAAGAGGCTAAATGTTTTTAGCATTACTCGACATTTACTTTTACGATTTATAAATTCTTGTATATTACCTATTATGTTTTACTGTCACCCAATATTCTTCCCTGAGTTTTTGAGAGATTTCGCTGTGTTGCAAAGGTATGGAAGCTCTTCGATACCGTGTCAAGCATATATACTATGCGATGAATAGGTTGTAAAGGCTGACCTAGTCAAAAACCTGTATGTTTCTAAATGAAATTCTCACAGATTTGTATCTTGGAAACATTTCAATTAATTCCAGATAGTTTATTTACCTATTTCTTGTACATTTATGTAGTTAGCAATTTTTTGTTTTTGTGAGAGAAACTTGTTGAAATATTGTGTGCTGAGAATTCTATATTGTACTAAATACATAATGTTGAATAAAACCATTAATAATAATAAAACTTTCCAAGTCCAGCAGGAATATGTAGTAAGATAATCAATAAACTGAGATGGTCGTTTGAAGAAACTGTTGAATTTGAAGATGGTTTATAACAAAGATTGATATCAGCTGGAGTGAGACAGTTATCATAAATGGTTTAGGAAGATAGTTATACAATATCTAGAATCAAATGAAGTCGTAAATAGGAATCATTTAACTCTGTGATGTGAAAACATTAAATTCATGATAAGACATAAAAGTCATCAGTTTGATCCCTTGTGAGACTATAGATGTTCATCGTTAAGGAACCATAAATTAGGACGAAACGGTGGCTCAGCACTTCAAGTTGGCATCAGTTAGTGGCAAAGATGATTAAAAGTCAACAGACCATTAACTAAGTAGCAATAATGGCCAAAACGATATTCTAAGTAAGAAAAACTGATTTGATCGAAGTCACAATGTCTTCAAGTTTTAGCCAGGTTCATAAATACACAAGAAAATCCACTACTTTATGACAAATTCTTTAATACCTTCAAGATGATAACTAAATAATATAGCATTCTGCACAGTTGACTGTACATATCTAATTGTCTCCATTTAATTATCTGTATGATTTTGACCTATTTAATAATAGTAGTATATTAGTCGATAAATAGGTGAATCAATTTCCGACAAACCATTTATGATACGATTTTCAAACCACACAAATAAGTTGATTGACTGGTATACAACAGGATACTTTGATTTTCATCGATTACCATGTTTTATCAATAATGAATGGTTCACCAGGGTAATATGCTTGTAATACATAATTTTTTTGAAAAGAATCAGTATAAAACGTTTTCAATTAGATTCATGGTTGTTTTTTATCAACAAAAGGATGCTGGAGAAAAACGAGGGGATATCTGTATTCTCTGAGATATGACCCTATATCATCTGATCGAAAATTTGTATAATTAAGTAGTTGAATAGTATGTGAAGTGAATTGAATTCTGATTATTAATGTTCTGTCGCATAAATAAGCATAACAGTAAGTACAATTACAAATTTACCTGTTTTACTGAAGTGTCTGAAGCAATGTCACTGCCTTAATCTTGTCAATACAATGTGGCTTAGCAAAAGATTTTCTGCTGAGGTACTTCTGTAGTGAATGAGAACACGAGTGAGGATAAGCGAATGTATGTGACACGGAAATTACAGAATATCTCATTCAAATATGACAACTATACAGTAAACAGTTAATTTGCAAACTATCAATCAATTGTCTCAATCTTGATCATTCCTTCGGCATATATCAATCCATAGTCTCCGATCATTATTGTTCATGCATTTTCATACAAATTGCGTTTCGTTTCTGTTCTTTCCTTATCGATCTTCTAGTGAAATACATTCTCAGCCTACTACTATATAAGTAGCCCACACCACACTTCAATTATCTAAGATATGATATTAATTTAATAGGCTTTATGGTTTTCCATACTAGTTAAACTATATTTTCAAATAATTCTCATTCATTTTTGTCTATAATGCATTTTTCATTACTTATACGTTATGAAAATAAATTATACCTTTTTGAATTACGTCAATATATAACTTGAAAGCGGATATTTTGATTACAGGATTAACCAAAACGATTAAATAAGGATAAATAATGAAATAAAATTAGTAACAGTGTAGTGAACAGAACACGAATGTGGAAAATCGAATGTATTGAAGCACAAACTACAGACTATCTCACTAAATTCTGATAACCATACAGTGAACAGTTAATTTGCAAAATAACAATCAATTGTCTCAATCTTAACTGCTCCTTCTGCAAATATCAGTCCATCTTCTCTGATTTCATTGTTCATACATTTTCGTACTGATCGCGCTTCATTTCTGATTTTGCCTTATTGGTCTTCTGCCAAAATACATTCTATATCTGACCATCACCATATACTACTTATATAGGTATAAGTAGAGCACACCACACAGAATGCTATCATCTCCTAAATAAGTTATTTCATTTCGGATTTTAGATTGACTTTCAAAAATATGATCTTCTATTTTTAATGATTATTCAGGCGATATCAAACCTTAATAATTGCTATTTCTACATTGAAATAACTTTCACAAACCACTGAATTAGAATCAGTGTAAATTTATTAATTAATATAAGTGAGATTTCATTACTCACAATTGTCTACTCAGAATGTAATAAGAAAGATTTAGAGTTATATCATTGAAGTACTATATGTTGATTAAGCATTCAAAACGAGATTATGATATATTACTATCTTGATAGCTTGTTCTTGTTGGAAACAAATTATAGTTCGAAGTAAATTGGAATCAAATAAACATATTTCAAACTATTTCAGAAAATAACAAATTAGTTTTAATGTGAATACTTTACCCCGAAAATTCATTTTGACCTTTATTAAATGACCTTTCTAATTTACAAATAATACAATTTTGAAGTATATTTGTCTTAACAGATTCAAACGTTCACCATATTTAACATATAACATTGTCAAATTAATTAATACTTGCCTCATTTTGGCCTTTGCAATAATTATGGACTTATAACTCTAGAGCCTGATGATGAAGTTATTGAAAACAATTGTTTGCTCAAATATTCTTCATTTTTGAATATTCTATGGGGATCTTTAAACATTAAAGTCAGAAAACAGATAAATGAATGGAATAATATTTAATGAGATAGTTTTTTTTCTGTGACACGGTATTTTCCATTCATCTTGATTCAAAGTTTATTGCCAGTGTTTATTCGATTACAGTTAGTGATTTATTTGTTTAATTAATTACCGGTTAACTGGAAGATATTTTTTAGGATAAATTTTTACTGTGATTAGTTCATAAGACTTTTTCTCATTAATCAAGTCAACTATCTTTAATTTTCCTTTATTTTCTTGGTTTTATGAAAGCATGTATATTTTATAGGACTGTCAAATATCTCTATCTTACATAACAATATTTCATCTAAGTTACATATTAGTAAGGCGAAATTCTTAATCTTGTATTATTCAATCATTTTAAACATTGAGATGAAACATATAAGAACTTTCGTCGAAATTAGAGCGAATAGTTTCACAGTATTTGAGCGCCGAGTTGATGTAAGACATTATATAGGAATAATATATATTTGTAAAATCTCAGCGAATGAATTTGTAGTAAATCCAACGTTTCGTCTGGCAATCTGGTCCAAGCTTTTTCAAGGAATTATAATCAAACATCAAAATTATCGAATATAAATAGGTACATGGTTCTCCGGGTTCATTGTACACTGAATAGGTCATCCAATCAACGTTAAAAATGTCTAAACTAGGTATGTGTATTAGTGTGTAGGAGATGAGATGAAACATAATTAAATACCTGAACAAAATAGCGAACTACTGCTGACAAAACTTTCCAACTATAAATATTTAATTTAGCAACTAAAGTGTCCAAATAACTATGTGTCGTATTTAAACTGAGTAAAAGAAGAATTAACAGGACCTAACAGTGTTTGATAAACTTCGGTGTATTCGTACCTGGAAAGACCACAACTAATTAGTACGTTACTTGTTAGCTGTCGAACTGAAGGACAAATAAATCATTATCAATAAAATTATTTAATCTTATGTCATTTCATGTAAATACTGTTCAACTAAACTGTTAGATCGTGCTCAGATATTACTGTAATAATAAAAAAAGGACTCAATTAAGTTAAGCGATCGATTTATGCTAGTTAAATATAGTAAAAATTCATGACACCCACATGCAAATCATTCATTTTAAAATAAAATTTCTCAACCAAATTAAAGAATCTAATAGTTTAAAAGCCATTAATAAAGAATTGTAAGCATTAAATAATACCTCCAAAAACCTATTATTTCTATTCATTAGGCAATTAGTATTGTCATAGTTGAAATCATGAGTCAATTGAAGCTAGGCCGTCATGGAAAACCTAGAAGCACTGGACGACCGTTTCGTCCTATTATGGGACTCCTTAGCAGTGCGCATCCACGATCCCGCCTCACGAGATTCAAACCCAGGACCTACCAGTCTCGAAAAAATTCGTGTATTGTCCATTCCAAGTAGGTTTTCTATATATAGATCTCTGTAAAAAACCATCAGGCATTCTTTTTAAACGGACATCAAGGAAATGAAATTCATGGTTTGCCTCTACTTCTAAGGTAAATTGAATTGACGGGTGACAATTATTGAAAATATTCAAGATTTCATTTGTTATTTGTTCTCGAATCAATTTATAATGCAATCTTTCCTAGCCTCCTATAGACATAGATTTTCCATATAACTATATATACGAATGTACAGCTTAAGTAAATGATTTTGTCGAAAAGAAAATTTTCTTCACTGAATTCTCTGTTTCTAAATCATTGATGTGCATGTAAGATAAGAATCATCAAATACATATTGCGTTGCTCAAATAACCCACATTAACTTCAGTCAGAATAATGATGTGTGTGAAAGAAAGAGGTTGAATAAAGAAAGGGTCCAATTACTTGTTGACGAATATTTGCCAAGTAGTCGCTAGTTGAATACCATCCTTTCTGTTCAGGCTGTTCTTATTCACCTGTATAAACAGCGCTTCTGCTACCAATCTTTCTTAATGAGTGCTAAAACCTTTCTGTAGTATTTTGGTCCCTTTGGTTGACCTAATGAAACTTGAGAATAAGTCTGCGATAGCATCACAAGCGTTGGAAACAAAAAACAAGATTAATTTTGAACACTAAATTTATCATCACTAGTGCGGATATCTCAATAAACTCTACTTTTGTCAAGGAATTTGAGCATTATATTAGTGATCAAAATATCACATTCCTAAACAGTAATAATAAACATCACCTAACAGTGATCAGAACAGTGATTTTAAAAACAAACTAAACTCATAACTCTAACTGTTTGACATACCTTTTGTACCAATGATTTGACATCTGCCACATTAAAGGTATATTACGCTGCAATTATGACACTTTTTGTTGTGTCTGACTGTGTTTATCGTATGTTACTAATGGATGACAACTTTACGCTTAAAGTGTGTATTTAGTCAATAATGATATACTTTAAAGTGATGTTATCTCATATAATGCGTCTTGTGTCTGTCTTAGGTATTACGTTAATAACGATTGTTTTATAAATATTTAGCCAAAATAATTTGTGAATCGCTTTTATTCAAATAAAGTATGCTGATATTTTTTGGTTATGGCTGTCCTTCAGTATCAACCTGCTCATACTTGTAAACTGGTTCTTTTTTCTGTAGTCCGTTTTTAGTACGAACTTTTATGATGCCTTATCGAAAGGTGATTGTATTGACGTTCTCCAGTGTGATAAGATTCAATGAATTAATTGTCATTTAATTAGGTAATATTGTAGAAATTTTATGCACGAGCTGAACGTGATTTCTATAGGCTGCTGTTTATCAATCCACTGATTTATATTTCCAAGCTTCCTTCTCATACTAGAACGCTACAACGGTACAGTACTTTGTGGTCCTCGATAAATCTCTAGCTTATGTTGGTTATTGATGAAAAAACACCATTAAATCCATAGTTGACCGAGATTATTACAAATAAGTGGCATAAGTTTATTAAGTAATCACTATTAAAATGTCAATATTCAATCGTTTTATCCATTTTTTAAGATACAAAATGGCTGGTATTAATTACCATAATTTAGGATAAATGACATTTTATCTAGAATTCCATTTTATTCAACATATGCTCCATATTCATTTTACTGATTATGGCTTTTGTAGATCAATTATAATTAAACATATGTTGATTGAATTCACTTGGGATTGTTCATTTGAATCTTCCCATTGATGTTTATGACCGTAATGGATCAGTCGCTTATTAGTATACGTACATACTATGCGTATTGTCTCGATATTGACTTAATTCACATGCATTATTGATATGAAAGGATGAAAAGTCAAAATTAGATTGATTTACTCATTATGATTTTGATTCAATATTACTTCCTTTTTAATTCAATGTAATAATTACCCAATTTAGTATTTCTTTTGTTTTTAATTGTGATATTTTATTCTGTATATGCTCAACATAACAATGTAGCATGTGATTTGTTATAACTGTAACTATTTCTCATATATGTGATTTCATCCTAATTATTAATCGAAATGGATGTATGAATGAATATAGAAATGGGTGTAATTTCATGTTTTGGGTTTAATAAACCTTCGCTTGTATCAGTATTTGTGTTTTTACGTTCGCGTTGTGGGAATTGCAGTGGTTCCTCACTTTACAAATACAATTGATAAGCGATCCCGACATAACAATCAGCGACGATTAGATATAGCAATTGATGAGGTAGTCATAACAACTATAAGCAAAGATGGCTAGTGGCTAGCAGTAGATAACGTGATGGAATTTGAAGCGGAAGGTACTAGATTCCAGTCCCCGAGAGAACATCAACTGTGGGGTTCAGGTGAGTCCAGCTGACGAGTCCCAAATAGGACGAAACATGCATACTGGATTCTACTGCTAACTATCATCCATCTTTGAACATATGCTGATTGATTCTAAACGCTTCTTTTTGATAGTCAAATATTTCGTATTTTTCCAAGCGATATAAAGAAAATAAAGAATTTTTTCTTTACTTCAAATTTTGCTTCATCCTTAATAATATTTCCTTGAAATAATAAAGTTAATCCTAATAAACTTGACGCTGAATACTGAATGCATTATCACTCTCAACGGATTATTAATATATAAGAACTCTCGTCGAAATTAGAGCGAATAGTTTCACAGTATTTGAGCGCCGAGTTGATGTAAGACATTATATAGGAATAATATATATTTGTAAAATCTCAGCGAATGAATTTGTAGTAAATCCAACGTTTCGTCTGGCAATCTGGTCCAAGCTTTTTCAAGGAATTATAACCAAACATCAAAATTATCGAATATAAATAGGTACATGGTTCTCCGACTTCATTATACACTGAATAGGTCATCCAATCAACGTTAACAAAGTTTAAACTAGGTATATGTATTAGTGTGTAAGAGGTGTGTGATGTGAAGTGATGAGTGTTCATATAACATATTGTATAGAAAACGTTAGAGGTGAGAGGAGAAATTACATTCACACAATATATTGTCTCTTATCAGTGAATTTATAAGGAAAACATACAATTTGTAATATTAAAACACAGATTTCAGCGAAGGGATCTCTTTTCAACGAATTTATTATCAAGCTGTACAATCGTATATATATATATATATGAAAATGTTTTGTTAAAGTACTAATTCCGTGAGGAAATGTGAACACTAATAACCAAGATTATAATACTGGATTACGTAATATGAATAACAACAATAGATTTAGTGAATATAGTAAGACGGATAAAATGTTTTGGTTACAATAATTAAAGGTCATTAAAGGTCATAGAGGTGTAAAATAAATAAATAAATAAGGTGATGAGTATTCATGAATAAAATAATGAGAATATAAAACATAAGTAAAGGGGGAATGGAGTAATAATAATAATAATAAAAGAATGATAATATTAATAATATTAAGGCCATGGTAACGACAATGATAAAACGTACTTCCTTTGTACGCATAGTTCTGGTTTGAGCTCATGGATGGTAAGAGCTTCGGCTATTTTTAAAAGTTTGATCCGAAGAAATCTTGGTAGATTTGAACGAATCATATAAACAACCTTAAAATCAGACTGTGGATTCGTCGAATGATTACAGTCGATTAGGTGTTCGAGTATAGAACTTCGAACTGCTTTCTTTAGAAAGCAAACATGGAACGGTCAATTAACCAACTTCTATAGCTGGGTTCCATTAATTAGAAAGAGAAACTTGATTCATTCTTTATGCTATCGTATACATCGGATATGTAGTACAGAATGCATCAACGAAGAACTAGCGTTCCTCAAGAAAACTTTGTTGAAAAATGGCTACCCAGACCGGTTCATAGAGAAGAATATGAACAGAAGTAGCGTCGATAGGAATCCTAGTTATTCAGTCCCAAAGAAAAGCTTTTATATAAGTCTGGAATTTAAAGGTGATCGAACATCAGACATAATTAAAAATCGTTTAACAACAACGATTAAAAGGGCATTTAACGCTGCAAAACTACGAATAACCTTCACCAGTAAGAACTTAATTTCTGTATCCATAAAAGATAAGCTTCCGCGTTTGGTCGCCTCCATGTGCATCTACCAGTTCACCTGCTCTTGTGGAGCAAGGTACATCAACCGTAGCCATCGCTCGCTTTCAACCCGGATACGAGAACATATACCAGCTTGGTTCTACAATGGTGGAAAGAAAGCAGTTCGAAGTTCTATACTCGAACACCTAATCGACTGTAATCATTCGACGAATCCACAGTCTGATTTTAAGGTTGTTTATATGATTCGTTCAAATCTACCAAGATTTCTTCGGATCAAACTTTTAAAAATAGCCGAAGCTCTTACCATCCATGAGCTCAAACCAGAACTATGCGTACAAAGGAAGTACGTTTTATCATTGTCGTTACCATGGCCTTAATATTATTAATATTATCATTCTTTTATTATTATTATTATTACTCCATTCCCCCTTTACTTATGTTTTATATTCTCATTATTTTATTCATGAATACTCATCACCTTATTTATTTATTTATTTTACACCTCTATGACCTTTAATGACCTTTAATTATTGTAACCAAAACATTTTATCCGTCTTACTATATTCACTAAATCTATTGTTGTTATTCATATTACGTAATCCAGTATTATAATCTTGGTTATTAGTGTTCACATTTCCTCACGGAATTAGTACTTTAACAAAACATTTTCATATATATATATATATACGATTGTACAGCTTGATAATAAATTCGTTGAAAAGAGATCCCTTCGCTGAAATCTGTGTTTTAATATTACAAATTGTATGTTTTCCTTATAAATTCACTGATAAGAGACAATATATTGTGTGAATGTAATTTCTCCTCTCACCTCTAACGTTTTCTATACAATATGTTATATGAACACTCATCACTTCACATCACACACCTCTTACACACTAATACATATACCTAGTTTAAACTTTGTTAACGTTGATTGGATGACCTATTCAGTGTATAATGAAGTCGGAGAACCATGTACCTATTTATATTCGATAATTTTGATGTTTGGTTATAATTCCTTGAAAAAGCTTGGACCAGATTGCCAGACGAAACGTTGGATTTACTACAAATTCATTCGCTGAGATTTTACAAATTTATATTATTCTTATATAATGGATTATTACTATGTCTCAATTCGCTATCCTATTGTTTCACCTGATTATACTCGTAATTTCGGGCGATGTGACTCAATAATGTCTCAGTTCCGGAAGTTTTGAGTGAAAAAATGTATCAGTTCACCGCAAAATTTACTTAGTGGATATCCTCTGCCACAGACTTCTGATTCGCTTTCTTGTTATTACTTAATGAATTTCCACCTTTATTCAATTACTGAATGATGGTTAGAAATGGAATTCTGGAATCGTATCATGTCCTATTAGGAACTTACCAAATGAATTTATCAGCGTATGAACTTTCATTCACAAACTTGGATCCATCAGTGATCGATTTCCATCACAGAACGTTAGCCACTAACTTACATAGTTATGATAATCACTCACATGTTAAAAGGGTTTGACATTTACAACTTTTCACAAATAATAGTAATAGTTGTATGGAAAATATTTTCTTGCGATATAAAATACACGGTGATACTTTTGTTTTGAGGATCGTACTTTACAATGGAACCCTATTTTTGTTAGAGTATAAATCTTTCTGGGCAGAATTATTGATCGTTTTTTGAATTTACTGAATTTAACTGCATTGATTTGCAAACTGAAGACTGATTTTTTCAGAACAATAAGCAAAAGTTATCCAACTGATAGATTCACTTCGAGTTAAGAAAAGTTATACTTTATAGTTTAAAAAAATTCGAAGAGAGACAATTACATTTCACTGACTGTTGTATTTCTTTTTTTTGAAATTTCAATGAGATGATTTGATTATTTCACAATGAAAACACTCCCAGTACTAGTATATTTCAGTCATATCTACAAAATCGTTGATTACATGTTTGTTATCCTTTCCTTAAAATATCTAACAAATATCTTTAGTTGTTTCTGATCTAAATATGGCTGGCGAATTAAACATGAATCGTTCAATTTACTCTCTGTTGCCATATGGTTTCCATAGTATGTTTATGTAGTATCAACTTCTTGTTGTCGACATCTACATAAAAAGACAACTCCGCGATCCCATATAATATTGAATAAAGCCATTTTATTATTGATTTCATGATTGAGTTTCAGATATGAAAGTGGATTTACCAGAAACGAATTTGTGAAGATGGCTGTAAAATGGAAACGAAATAAGTCCAAACTGACCTTTTTAAATACATAATAGACAGATTATTAGTTATGAAACCGTGATTGAGCTTTGTATCAAATAGAATTAAGAACAAATAATTTTCTCTATAATCTTCATAGAGTTGATAACTGACATTAAATATGTACCGAACGAAAAGTCAAGTAGAGACAACCAATTTATTGTCCTGGAAAAATACGAGAACCATACATTAAATACTTCATTTGCAAATTTTTCATCAACTGTCCTTCACATTCTGTATGATTCTTCCAATTCACAATTGCTTTGTATTTCCCCCTCTGTTTTTTTCAAATCGATGTTCCTAGCCTTCTGCCAAACATTCCACTTCCGATTGGTGTTACATACTACTTATATCTACCGATATAAGTAGCATACACCACACGTATATTTTGTTAATTTGTAATAATAATATAATAATAATTTATTGCAAAATCTGATTTCTGAATCTCTTGGTTTTCTTAGTAAACTTTTTAGGTAATAAAAGGTTCAATAAAATTGGGATAGTACAATAACGTATGAAAACCTCATCTGACAGAAAACTACCAAGATCATTTTCAACGTACAATGATCAATATTTCCACTAATCAAAATGATTTTCCTTAACGAAAATTAAATTTTCCTTTAAGCTTATTCTCAGTAAATATCCTGTGAATTTCATTCAACTGAAAGATGACTGATTTAACGCAAACCTTTCAAAAAGTACACGTTAACTTCGCTACTTTCACAGACATTCCTAATTTGTTATATTTCTAACACTAATTTGAGCATGGTCTACTCACCCTAGTTGTACTTTAAAATTTATGAAGGTATTTTAATTAATTCTTATTAATACTTAGTCATTGAGTAGGAAATATGAGGTTAAAGATCCATACAAACATTTTAATAAATAAACTAAATTTCGAAATGTTTCTAGAGACTCACACCCCCATAATAACTGATTTTAAACTAAATGAACCTAGTAGATAATTGTCATGATTGTCCAAAATAATATCCTATTCGAATGTATAGAAATATGATTACATGAAAATCACTTTGGTGTGATATTAACGTTTATTACTTCATCAAATCTAAAGAGCTTTGAAATATTTGGTCCTAGTTTCAAGTAAGGTTTTCAAAGTAAATTATGTAAACATTAGTGTTTTACTTTCCGAAATTGTATCGCCGTTTGGTAGGTTCTACTTTTGGGTATTCAAATCGCGAACACCAAATGTTTTAAACTCTGACTGAAATCTATTTTGATCTGTGAAAGTAAATAATTAAATGATCTAATTGGTATTCAGAAAAATCTCAAAGCTAATGACGATGATAGAAAATTCTAGTAAGTTCAATAATTTTGCTATCGTTATTTTTTATGCCATACCTTATTCCTTATACACCTGAATATATCTTCTGCCTACATCTGAAAGTCATCGACCTGATGAAATACATTCCCGTCATCATTTGGAATCAGGCCTCAATAATTCTACCCTATTATTAAGATATATGTCATTCAAGATAAATATATTTATTACGATCTATGTTTCCATTCATATCTAATAACAAGGATTAAGAGAAATTGATAATTCAAACTTGACTGAAATCGGAAGTCCGAAATGTCTGTTTCAGAAAGTTTGCGCATAAATCATGTCTACACAAGTGACGTCATGGTTTAGTAAACATGTTTTTAGTTAATGGCTTCATAAAACTACTTCTTATTCATTATCATCTAAATTATGATCAATTTGTTTTTACTTAATCTAAAATAACGGATATATGCAATGCCGACATGCCTTTTATCATATACATATATATATATATATAAATCGGCTTACAAAAAATAGAAAAACTGTTACAAATATCACGAAACTACGTAAGCCTCACCATAATGAAAAAACTGAATTATACACCTATTTCGAATGGCAACATGTTAGAAATGATTATGCCCCCACTTAATGAAAATATAGAATCCAGATGTTATTAAGTGAATACTAATTTCAATAGTTAAGATCATGAGTCGATCGAAGCCAGACCACCATGGAAAACCTTGAAGCACAGGACGACCGTTTTGTCCTATTGTGGAACTCCTCGGTAGTGCGCACCCACGATCCCGCCTTGCGAGATTCGAACCCAGAACCTGTCAGTTTCACGCGCGAGCGCCTAAACTTTAGACCACTGAGCCGGCATCCAACGGTGTTAATGTCTGACTTCAACCGATCTACGAAATCGAGCGACACAACCACCATTGTTTTCAGTGAGTTACTATCTCACAACAGACCCAGTTGAACTCCACCGGTCACTGCTTCTCATTAGAACTCCAGGAAATTCGACAAACACATATCTGGCTTAAAATGTCGAATTTCTCCATGACATAATATTTTGTTGTGATGTGTAGTGACTTACTTTTATGACGAGGATGTGGTACGTGTAATGGAAACAATTATTATAACCAATTGTATCAGTGATTGTTTTACTGTACTTGTTTTTTTAAGTGCACAAAAAACATACCTTCTTCCCTTGCCTGTGACCTTGCACGAACTCGCATACACTTGGTAGTTCCTACTGTAGACTTTGGCATGTCTCGGTCATCTTTCGATACCACGAGATTGCCAACAAATATATCTTATTGCAACCCGTCAACGGCCTTCTGGTTTTTGGATTACGAAGGGATCCAACTCGATATCTGGAAAGTAATCTTCCTGTAGTATTGATCATAGTCAATCGCAACTCGACACCAACTACAGATATATTGTGAATTAAATGATCAAGTTTCACTTAGACATCAACCAAATAAGAACTGAGAAATTAATTAACTAATTCAATAGATTGATGATTGCGCCAAATCACTAGTTAACTGAATTTAAAAATGAGGATAATTAAGGTTTAATTTAGTTAGCTAAAAGTATCGTGCTCATAAAGAGATCCAAAGTTTCTGTGTTCAATTTTGTAAATAGTCATGGTTCATCAATGGTGAAGAGCTGCAAGCTTGAACGACGTATATATTGGATAGAACTTTGTTTTTATACGTCTTACAACTAAAGTCAGTATTTGACAAACGATGTTTTAAAAACGAATTTCAAACTTTGTCATTTTAATTTGACGGATGACTTTCACAAAACTTCAACACTTTGGAAGACAAAAGGTAAATAACAATTTATTGGTAGCTTATGCAAAAATGAGATACTTTTTGCTGACAAATTAATTTAACGATTATAAACAAAAGACCTTATACGAAATTTCACTTATGCTATATCAACTTGTGTCATAATAGCTATATCGTGGAAATTGGTACAGAATGCCTATATTCTAACCAGGACTGGTTAAATTTCTGTTAAAATATCAACAACAGGACAACGCGGTGTTTGAAGCAAACTATACTGTGTTCAAGTCTCGATGGAAGCATCAATTTTTGAATGCAAGTGCCTCCAGTTGACGAGTCCCAAATAGGACGAAACTTGCGTCCTGAATTCTACTGCTAACCACATTCCATATACTCTATACTAAATCCTACTGCTTAAAGTTCATAGAGATTTCCTATTGAAATATATCCCGTTTTATGTTGATATTAGCTAAAATGATCGACCTAAATTTTATTGACCAAATACATGCTTCAGTTGCTTGTGAAGGTGGCTAACACAGATTTATTTTGAATCGATTTTCTGATCATTGTCATTTTTCGTAATTTCATTTAGTTTGTCCAATCATTGTTATTGAAAACAAAATCGTTCTCTACGTTTGACCTTGAACTTTTTCCTGTACTTTCGTTCCGTTTGCATGACACACTAATTGTTGTTCTCAAAATACACAGCTACTCATACACTAATTGTTTTCATTCAGTTACTCACCGCACTTATAAATCATTTGTACAATTGTTATGTACATTTACAAAGCACAATTGTTTCTTCATTACTGGATTATGATAAATTTGGAATACGTGCTTCATTTTGAAATTACGAATTGCGCATTATAATTGTTGATTTAATGACCAATCTAACACGCCACACATGGCAGTTAGCACATAACGTCAAAGTATTGATATTTTGTCTATCATTAGCTAATTCTGAACATTGTCATTGAATAACTTTGGTACTGCTTTAGTATTTAAGGTTTTGGTCTACCACATGCTCATTGTGATTACTATTTATGGTGAGACTATAATTTATGGACGACCTTTGAGCGACGCCTTAGTGACTTTGAGAATGTCCACTTACTTACAAGGACTAAAAGAGGGTCATAAAATCAGTTTGAAGAATAAGGATTACGATTTACAGCTGATGGTTAGGGTTAGAAATCAGATTTATGGTTTCCATCACTAACCGACATCGCCTAGTGTGCGATTGAATTTCACGCCAAAATCCGAGACCTGTAAGCCTAAATGTGCTTAGTCTGTCCACAAATTATAGTCTCGACCAATTTATGGCAGTCTTATTGTATGGAGACATTCTTATAACTCAGTCTTATTTGTACTAAAGCCCAGGATCGAAGTTGCTTAATAAAAGTCATTTATTTACTATGCTGATTTACCTTGAACAGGGTTGAAACAGATTCTGACTGCTGTCTCTACCTCTTACATTGTATTAATGTAAACTAAAGATTTCAGATTTTGGCCAAGTGAGATGCTAACATGATAAATTCAACCAAGTTTGAATCTCAAAATAAAGACCGGATTTAGATTAAACACACAATATAAAACAGATTTCTAAGACCTCTATGTATGAAATAATAAATTATTTGTGATTCTCCACTACATTCAGCGTATACAGATAATAAAATTTGTTTAGAAGTGGATAGTTCTTAAAAATACATCATTTATTATCTAAAGGGTGAAGACGACTAACGCTAGCTACCCAGAATAATTCTTGATGTTAATCTACGGTCCCCAAATGTGCTTATATCAAGACTCACTTGTGGCATATACCTGCTCTCCTTGTTTTGCATCCGATAACTAATTGGACAAGCATAATAAATGTAAGCTTTTGACTTAGTGATACACTTTCTTGAACAATATATGGAAATAATTAACAGTGATTTATTTTCTAAAGCATTTTCTGCCTATATTCACTTTTTTCATAATTTTACCTAATTTGTGGATCATTGCTATCGACTACAATCATTGTTATTGACCTTGATCTCTCCGTTATCAGTAAGGATATGTTGGAGCTCAACACCAGAAAATTGGTAAACGTCTGCCTTCCACAGAAGCCTTTCCAAAGACAACTCCGATGTGGTCTACGGGACATCAATTAGCCAGGCTTAAATGAATTAAGGTTGTCGTTCAAAATGACCAATAACCTAGGTCTTATAAGGACTAGTTACTAAATCAGTCATACGTTATGCTCCTAAAGTTATTCAGAGGGCTGGCAGAAAGAACAGGAATCCGGTCCGTAGCGCAACGCTGAGACAACAAGGAGTCAAGCTTAGTAACATCTCAATGTGGTGTCATCAAATTATCTAAGTCATGAAGTGGTCCCAGACAACTGGGGGCCAGTGTACATCACATCGATTTTAAAGGTAGGCTGACGCAACGAAACTTTAGGCTTCTAGTTGGTAGCATTTCCCTCAACACCCTCAAAAGTCATGCAGTCTTTGATATATGATGGTCTACGTGACTGTTTGTTATCTTTAAACATCTCATCTTAACAACACGATTTTGGAAAGTATACCTTTCACATGAGCAAACATCTTAATGAGGTGGACAGGTGGACAACCATCCTTGATCGCAAGGGCAAGGTTGATGTGGTATGAATAGGATCAATTATATAGGTCCCACCAATCGGCTCAAACTATTCGGTGCCATATCGTTGATAATAGACTGGCTTACTTCATATCTCAATGATCGTCCTCTCAAGGTCAGGGTAAACTTCGGTTGCTCTCGATTCACAGGAAATCCTATTGGGGATATTTAGGGTTCAGTACCAGGACTTCTCTTTTTAGTCTACATAGATGACCTTCCTCATCAAATATCATCCGAGTTATTGCTTTCCACTGACAATGTCAAACTTTGAAGGAACGTTCACGACCAACGTGTTAGGCTGCCACCTAAGAAGGATCAGACTCAACTTCACAGTTTGGTGGATAGCAACAGACTTACTTTCAATAGTTGGAAGTGTAAAATAGTCCATCTGAGACATGTTGCAGACCACACACAACACATGTGTTATTCATCTCTGGAAGTACCTCACCTCAGAGTCGTTGTTCACTCATAATCTCAAATCACTAGATCTTCATTTAACAGAGTAAAGGTTTCTCAAAAGTGCACTTCTCGTGACTGATATCATCCTCAACACTCCTGGACATTTCTTAAGTACTCGCTCGAGCTCTGTACTTACACAAATTTTATGGGTTCAGATCTTGTAGATATTTAGAGCTTTACAACCGCTTTATGCGTAATACCTTTATGATCAAACGATACCAACACAGTCTGATCAGATGTCTGAGATGAGTGAGTTTGAATATATATTTTGAAGGCTGTCGATGCTTTGAGAAGCATTTTACATAAGCTAGCTGGTGGCTGCATGGCATGCAAAGTATGACTTACCTACCCATGATATGGTGCTGATACTTGACCTTGAGTTTTCAGTTAGGGTGTGCTCAGTATAACTAATGAGGTCAGCTTCAGTGCTAAAGACTTGTAGTGGCTGATATTTTGTCAAACCAGCGTACGTTATCTCAGCTTCTAGCCAGACCAATTTATTCACTCTTATCAGGCCACATTTTGGCCTTGTCAGTTATTCTCTAATTAACCCAGACTGTTATTATATAATCGTATGTGTGTTCATTGCTCACTCTTTTCACTACATATCTGTAACTTATATTTTTCTGAATATAAATATTAAGTCACACCTGAATAAACCGAGTTGACTTACTTGCCTTCTCCTGTCCGCTGTGTTTCCACTCCTCTTTCTCCGTTTCGTTTTCTCGATGGTCTCTTCGAATCAATGAGTGCTCGAAATATATTTATTCGAAATTCATCCTCGTATTCATATTATTGTATCCCGTTGTTGTCTAACACGAATTAGGTCGATAAAGATATACGGAGATTGGCAGTATGTTTATTTCTATGGTAATCAGCATATGATTCAATTGGAAACAGATACATGGCCACTAAAGACTTACGAAACTATTTATTTTGTGTATTTATTTACTACTACGAGGTCAACATTAGGAAATTATGGGTGCAACATAGCGAAATGGACTGCAAACATTCTTTTTACTCGCTTCGGGCAGTGAAGTTTCGAAGTTCGCCACTGGATGAAGTTGTAAAGACGATTTCTCAGGAGTCCTTCAAGCTGAAACTTGACATATTCATGGGGACGCATGACCGAGTCTCACTGTGATTCACAAATATACCTAGATCCCAATCTGAAGGCACCAACGATCCACTGGAAATAGGTTCAGAATCCTGTTAAGTGGAAACTTGAATTACTAACATAATCAAAAGTTAAAATACTGGAAAGAATAGTCATGAAGACCATAATGATATTTGTGCAAACCAACAACTTGTTAAACGGCGAACAACACGGTTTCAGGAAAGGTTTATCTTGCACAAAAACTCCTTATAACAATGGAGCATAGGATAAAGGCTCTAAACAATGGATAATCAGTGGGTATTGTTTACAAAGATTTCAGAAAAGCATTTGACCAGGTGCTAACAAATAGACTGCTTTCCAAGCTGGAAAGTCTTTGTATTTTCGGACCTCTCCTGAAATGGCTTAAGGATTTCCTTACAGGTCGTAGACAGAAAGCAAGAGTAAATTCAAAGTGTTCCGCCCGAAGACCATTACTGAGTGGAATACCTCAAGGCTCTGTTCTAGGTTCTTTACTTCTTATACTGTAGGCAAATGAACTCCCAAGTATCGTTGAGTCCCTAAAGTTATTATACGCTGATGGTGCAAAAATCTGGCGAGAAATAACGAGAGATGCAGATGCATGCTCACTTCAGACAGACTTAAATATTGTGACTAACTGGTCTAAAGAGTGTCTGACGCCTAACAACGCGGCAAAGTGTGCCTACATGCATTTGGGGGATACAATGGTAAATAGGTACAGCATATGGGAATTGCCAATCCCCGTGGTCCGGTTTCACAAGGATCATGACCTTAAGACCACAGCCCACTCCCGGGAGGTTGCAGCTAAGGCGTCTAGAACCCTATAGGCTTTAAGATGGACATTCACCAAGTTCGATACTACCATGTTTACTACAGTTACACAACCTTAATGGGAACTAAGCTTGAGAACTGCATTCAGGCTGCAATCCACTGTTTAAAATAATAATAATTTATTCTCAAAAAGTGAATTGGATATCCTGATGAAAGTACAGAGGGTAGCTTTTCGTGCCTTAAGGTAACCCTCGTGCTATTGATAGAAGAAACCAGAGAAGTAGTGAATAGGTCTTTATTTCGATCTTCGCGCAGTCACAGTGGAGCGTGGGATTCTCTGTTCAGACAAAGTTTCTTCTGACTTATTGCTTTTTGATGATGATGTGAAACTTTGGAGAGAGATACGTAGCCAAAAGGATATACTAGCACTTCAGGAGGATGTGACCCGACTTCAAAGTTGGGCAGACGACAACGGACTTACCTTCAACACATCAAAGTGCAAAGTAGTCCATCTGCAACATGTTGCAGACCAAATTTATAACTTAGGAAACTCCTCTCTAGAAGTTTCCCAAGTCGAAAAAGATTTAGGAGTGTTGGTACCCTACGACCTGAAGTCTTATGCTAACTGTGACAAAAACGCCTTTCAAGCAAACCTTGCACTGGTAACATTGAAGCAAATTTTTGGCCAGTTTGACGGTCGAACTTTCCACATAATCTTCAACAGTTTTATTCGTCCCCATTTAGAGTACGGAAACATAGTATTCCCTCCCTCTCTTCAAAAGGATAGGGACACCCTGGAACGTATTCAACGTCGAGCCACGAAATCAGTTCGGGGACTAAAATTCGAACCGTATGAAGAGCTCCTCCAATCACTTAACCTTTACTCGTTAGAGCATAGGTGTCTTAGAAGTGACCTCATGGCTTATAGTATCCTTAACACTTCTGGTCATCCCCTTAAACATCTACTTAAGCTTAGTCACAATACTAACCTACGGGGTAACACCCAGAAAGTGGAGACCCAACATAGCAGAACGGACTGTGGACATAACTTCTACTCCTAAAGAGTTGTCAAATGCTGGAATCCGCTGCCAACTGAGCTAGTCCAAGCGACTTCTCAGAAGTCCTTTAAGAGGAAACTTGACCTTTTCTTAAGGATTAAGGATGACATCTTATTATGATTTACCAACTTCTATTTTTCCTCTATTATCGTTAATATATCTAGGTTCTTGCCTGGAGGTATTGGTGATCCACTGCTACTAGAAATGGAGGCCCGTTAAGTGGAAGCTACTTCTATTCCATTCACAACCATTTGAACCATTTACCGCGCAAATCGGCTGTTGCGTCACTATATTCGAAAACATCTGAGCGGAGTCAAGTAGTCAAAACATAGTAAGACGGTCACCCAACTTATAAAAAATTGCCTGTATATATACAAAACTCAATAGTTTTGTATGCATATGTTTATATTTTCATATCCACACATTTACCTTACGTATCTAACTGATATGTTCGATTGTTTGCAGAATATGTATCTTACCTTATGCAAGGTACCATAGCCAGTAAATTTAACGTCCGTTATTTCAATTAAAGTTTATCCGGGCTCTCTTTAACCTGTTTTGCAGCTAGATTTGGTTTATCAATCCCAGTCTTTGGATTATCGGGAAATTCTGAGGAATTTCGGGATTTTCCTCAAATGCACATGGGAATTCGTATTCTCCTAAGTCTGGAGGAATATTATAACAACTTAAACTCCTAGGGATTTCCTATAAATAGCATGATATTTTGTACAGAAACTCTAGTTCAGGGAAAGTTTTGGGGTTTTCGTCTCAATTCCACAAATTTTCTAGTTCAGCTTCCCAAGAGACTGTCAAAATTTCCTCAGAAGTCGGCAGTATTTTTCCTTTGAACAGAAACCTCTCAACACTTCGACATTTTTTATCTAGTGTCCAAGATATGAAATACTTGACTTAGGAATCAGGTCATACTTTTTGTAATTATCGAAGTCGTAAATTTCCTTCTTCACCGTGTTTCTTGATTGGTAAGTACGTCTTCATTTTAAAATGAAGGAAGGTCTTCTATTTGCCAATCCTCTTGAGCGTTTATTTCCTACAGAGCCAACCGCGTGATTCGTGTAAGTTGGCGTTCTGTCAGACCAGCTTTTACGTGTCTCTGACCCTATATTTAAAGTGTTTCACCTATTCTACGATACTACTGCACCATTCTACAATCTGGTAGCATCGCGATTACATTTCCAAACTTCCGCGTGTTTCATCTCATGGCCTTTGCCAGAGGCCTAGCACAATCAGCTCCCAAATGCCCTGGTACGGCCGAGAGTGGGAAGAGGCCACCCTCCTTCTCGAAATGCTCTCACACTGACACGTGTATACAGCCTCTACCAAGGACGTCGTACTCGCTGCCTTCTCGTGGCTGGGGTGTTGTTTACGAAATTGAGAAGACGAGAAGCGAATGTCCGGAGTTTTAACCGGGTTGGTGGACACGGAAAGTTCACCTAGGGGAGTTGGAAAACCCTGATTCCGAACCAATGGTGCACATGGGCTCCAGTATCCTGAGGGAACAAATAGCGTATGAATCAGTCGTTGGTCACCGGCTACCATGGGACTGCATCTCCTTACGATGCTCTACTGCCTTGTGGATCAGACCTTTAGGTCAAAGGCTCGGGGTGTGGCCCCCTAAGAAAACTACCTGCTTCTGTTTGAGCACCCAGGCAGTATTACAGCCCTCACACAAATGAAGTGAAATTTGTGTGGCGCATATTTATCTGGTGCCCTCTTGTACCAATATTTATGTTTAAATAAATAAATAAATCTCATTCGAACGTAAACAATAGTATTTAAAAACTTAAATATTGGTTACGCGTAGCTGCTCTAGGACCTAAATATTAGGAAATTTAATCTGCTTCTGTAATGTGTTAGTTAGTGGAAATAAACCAACCCATACATTTCACTTTACATTCGGTTCACCGAATGTACCATACCCATCTATTTCGGTTCTTGAAAAATCAATTAGGTATTGTTTTATAACAAGTGTGGTAAAACAGGATGCTATGAACTTAGTATAAATGTTTCTGTTAGTAATAATAAATTTTGAACATATCGCTTATCGGAGTTTTTTTATAGAAAACAATATAATGTCACCTTAGCAACCCCCTGTATATCGACATGCATAAAAGTTATTTTTCTAAGCGTTGAATACCTCTTAAGAAAGTAGTTCAGAGTAAATACTTCATCTTTCTCTTATGATTTCCGTTCACGACAGTGTGTCATACTTGTCTACATCTTCGTACACCTGAACATGACGTGCTACTACCAGAAATTTATTTCACAAAATTAAGTCAAACAAGGTTAATATTTAAGTCTATTTGTCACCTTTATAAGCCTTGGTACGTCCTAAAGAGTTGACTGTTGTATCTTCTGAATAAGCCCTAGTTATTTGATGATAAGTTACTCTTTTGAGCAAACGTATTTGGTATTGATCACTCAGTAACCATTATTATTTATACATACCAGCATTGTAGAATGTCTCTCTACTTCTTTTACGTTTCCATTAGGAACTATGTCCTATTAAAGTTACTTATTTACCTAAGAAAAAACATGCAAATTTGCAAATAATCTTATAATGTTATAGTCGCTACACTGTAAGAACAAGAAAATTAGCCAGGGGCTAAACAAACGATTTGAAGTAAGAATTTTGTTGATAATGAAGAACAAAATTTATAACTCAGAGGAAAATAAGTAACTGACATATGCTCTTCATTGCGATCACGATGATTTTATGTACCACAATCAGATAGTCTACATCTGTTGAAGTAACTTGGTTCAATAATGTGATATTATTGAATGACATTATTGGTCAATATCAACCACCCAGTGGATGAATGTCTTCAGTTTCATCAGTCATTTCATCACCTCTAACTATCCTTCTGCACCTAGCCTTCTGCGCTACTCATCCGTTTTCCACTATAAACGACTACTGTTCCAACAGTTACTTTGGTCAGATCTTAAAAGTTTGTGCTTGTTAAAATAAAATATATTGACTAAGTGGGCCAATTAACTCCTTTCTAATAACCGAGTAACAGTTTTAGACAAAAGACAAATGTCGCAAAATATCTGACCAAATTATCCATAACTCTTATGGGTAGATGTAATCATCAGCACTATTTGAATGTGGTATATATCATACACTAGCGTCAGCTGGAGAACCAGCGGATATTGAATAGCTCCAGTTATGTTCCATCCTAAAGCGCAGCTTCTCAGCAATAATAGTACACGGCCCTACATGAGATTAGTCTCTTTTGATTATAGGGGAAGTTTTGCATAAAAAGGGGATATAATTATTAGTAAGCTTGCACTTTTGACTCCCATCTCTTTCCATGTTACAGCTTATGGATTAACCGTCAGAAATAAAGTGTGTCGGCATATTTTTTTTAGTATTTTAGCAAGTAGTTGAAATGACTGTATTGTTAATCGCTATGGATTTCCTAAAAATAAACATTGTTAAGATTTATTCCTGATTTGCCTGATATGATAATTTTTAATACAGATTGTTGTCTATGATTATTTCATTAAACATACGTTGCTGCGTTTCAATATTAAGTATTAACTAATTTCTGTAGTTTTTAACTTCCAGCAATAATATATTGTACTCTAATGCTTGGTAAAATCGGTTACGATACATCCTGGTTATCTTCAATACCGTGGAAGGCTATCCACTATGCTCTGTTATTTTTGATGATTGAAGTAGTCACTTTGGCGTATGGAGTTATGGTGTTTGTTTTCCTATACCAAACCTACATTCCAACCGTAAAATTGGAAAGAGAATTAGATTTAGTATTTGAGTATGCTAACCTTCACCTTGTTCTTTTACTTCAATCTTAGTACTAAATGTAATGTACAAACGGAGTACTCCAACGTTTGCAGTTTTCCTACAGCCAATTTCTCTGTTTCTGAAAGTGGAATATCTGTTAGTTTCTTGTTCTAAATTTTGAATAGTCTGTAGCTCTTAACACCCAAATATCCATACATGCTCATTCTAAACCTATGGCTTCCAGATTCCATTCATAATAGGAATGCAGGTGAGTGATTTCTATCCTCACATTCCTCTATTTATAGTTTAGTGTTTTTAGTCTCCTGTCATTTATTTATGATCCCCAACTGAATACAAAACAACTAGATTCATATTTAAATGTATTTGGTCGGAAAACCATAGTATTTTTGTTATTTTTGCTGATAGTAACCATCAGAAAATATTTCAAAATAAAGGAAAATCCTATCTGTTTTGGTATCCATAACATCCCTGCAAAGCTCAATCTCAGATCACCGAGCACATTGCCAACGTATGTGTGTAATGTAGAATAAGGTCGACTATAACCTCTGAGAAGCTTAAAATCTCCCCGAGACTCTAAATCTACTGATAAACAACAAGAAACTAAATTTACAACCAGGACTTTGATCCAATAATCGTTAATAGTTATTATTTAATATAATGCAAATTGTCATCTCATCTGGACTAGCAATTACATCGTATAATTTGATGTTAATTTATTTTAAATCAAACAATTATGAATCACTTTTCAGTGAAGGGAGCTGTATTTTAAACATAACCAGCGTTAGTAAATAAAGTGCATTATCAGTGATTGGTTGGACATCGTTTTATATTTCTATCTGATCACTAACCTGCTGACGTTGAATGAACTGTTCAATAAAGTACAAATTTATAGAGTTTAATACTGACGAATCTCGTGTTTTTCTCAACTTTCTACCCCAGTCTCTAATTGTATCTGAAAGGTTTAAGCCACTTGTGCTTTTACTCTGTAAGGAAAGTGCAAACTATGGTCATCCGAAGTCATAAAAATTTGAAAAACCATAAATCTTAGTGAAACATTCTTCGCTTTTTCTATTTAAGCAATTTTTCAAGTCATCATATTTCTGTCCAGTGAACTGTATAATGTGCTTCCTTTTTTTTCTATTGTTGTTCATTATTACGTTGTGCTTTTAGTAAGATGATCATTATTATCTTAATGGTGACTATAATTTTTTCATCAGGTATGAGTATTATCACCCTAGAACTATATGGCCGTGAACATGTTCTTATACAGAGATTCAGAAAACCAGTAAGTTAGAAGTATTGCTGTGAAAATTTCGGTTTTATTTGTTAATCATTGTGTATAACAATTTAAGTTAACAACGTTTCATATAATTTGTGCAAATAGTTATATATATATATATACGCATAACTCTATAAGATGCCTCAAAAATCAGCCACAGTGATATACGTATCAGCTACCGGTAATAAGTTGAAATTTGAAATTATAGGTTTTCTAGTTTACTGGCAACAGTATGTTTCTGTCAGGATTACAGTCAAACGAGACTATTCTCGAGAAGTCAATACTATGTTATTGGACCTCCAAAGATTTATTGTAATTGGTCTTCAACCATAATTTGGTAACAAAGCATAACATATCAGATTGCTTTATCTTTCGACAAACTAAACAAATTATCAGGTAAGTGGAAATCAATCTATAGATTTTGTTATTGAATCCATATGCAAAAAATGGGACAAAGTAACAAACATGGTGTAAATTTTACTTACAGTTATGCGATAAAACATTGTACGACATTGTTATGTACTATTTTAGTTTATTGATTTGAGCTCAAAGCATATGATCTCTCTAACCTGATCAACTACTTTTTTTGTATTTTGTAGTATTTAAGACTCAATCGACGTAAAACCTACTACTTATAACATTAATCAATTCAAATTTAATATCTTATTTAGTGTAATACAATAATTTTGTGTTGTTGGCTGTAGAGCCATATCACAAAGTTATCTAAAACGAGTGTTCACTCCAATATTCTTTATACTGTTGTGTTCAGATTTGTTCTTTTCCCTTAAACTACGTTTCACATACTCCTAATTTTCTCACTCCCAACAAACTAAATTGATTCCTCTACTTCCTTTATTTTTTAATACTGAAAAAATTGCCTAGCCCCCTTATTTGATTTTCATCCAAAGGAAGTGGTGCTAATACCACTACTGTTGTGATAAGATTCATAAACTTTTAAGTGCATCAAATAACTATAAAGTGAAATGTATTTCCAGATGATAATGAGTTAGAATTCATACGAACATTCTATTCTTTGAACTGTACGTATTTCACGACTACTTACTTATGAGTGTAAAATGGACAAGATTCATTGATATGTACATCTGTTGCTAGACCTGAAGGTTCTAAACTCAATCCCTAGAGGAGTAGTAAGTGCTTTCGCCTGATGGTATCAAACTAGGATGTAACAGCAACCCAGAGATTCTTATTTCTTACTGGTTTACTAGCTGAAGGCGCTAATCTACATTTATCTCCACAACTATCTTTCTGTTCTTGGTAGATAGTTCAACACATTCCTTTCATTGTTTTACTATCTGTTTTGTAGAAATGTTGCTTCTTTTTGTAGTTTTCGATGCCTTATCGATCTGATGAAGTTCGGATGATAAGCAATATACTGTTTTCACCCCTGTATATAATTGGTAGAATGAAAGAAGAACTACTGCTTTCAATTGAGATGTCATCTAGTTTCCAGTTCGATGTGGTCAGTCTATTACTATATATCCAATTCCTTTTAAAATTGATACTAACGGTTTGAAATTTCAAAGTCATAATTTGTTCTATCAATATAGTTCACCAAGAAGTTCCCACCTCAAAATAAACCTGGAAAATAAGTGATGCGCGCTCAAATCATTCACCTTGCTTGCTACTATATAGGTCCCACTGTGTTAAAAGAACTTGAAATTACTAAAATGTTACAATAATTTCTTAGTGTTTTTAGAAAGTTGGTCGCTTGCATACAATTGAATTAAAAAGGTAGCTTATAGGAATCACTTCGACAAGCAACAATAGATTTGTATTGAATAGAATCCATCAGTATTGAGACCCAAGCATTAAGGAGATACTTGGTTCCAATTCCAAGAAAGATCATGTAAGATTTTTCACTACAATTTAATTACTGTTAGTAACAGAAGCTTTACTTTTTATTTTCGGCTAATCATTTGATATGAATATATCAAAGAGCAATCTCTCTATGATTACCTGTTTTTAAGGATAAGGCTGAAGATCACAAGGCTACATAGGATCTTCCACTTGTCTCTACAACAATAGAAAACTTCGGCTTTTCCCGACTGAAAACATTAGATTGTGAATATATCACTGTAAATCTTGTTTAAAAGGATTACAATTTGATAACTGTGAGATTATTAACAGAAATTTAAACTATCGGCTTGCAGCAGAACAACTTGACAGTCACTTCATTTACTGGGCACTATTAGTTCTAATTTGTAGATTTAGACATTTAGCTTCAAAGCTACTGATATCGAGTTAAGTCGATCGCAAATGAACTATAAACACGTCTAGATTTTTTTGATACAACAAGAAAAACAATCAACGCAAACTAATAGAAATTCACTTCCATTCGGTGGGTTCTTATCAGTAGCTTGCAACCTTATTCGTATTGAAATATAACGATAAATCCTAGTGAGGAAATTTAACAGTGGTTATCAGCATATAAGTTCAAGAGTCGGGATAGTGAAAGATAATTTTTAAGTGGATGAAATAACAATCCGTTAAACAAAGATTGCATAACTAAAAACAGGTGAACCTCAAGTTATGTTTCTACGATAAATATAAATTTGTAGCTTCGCACTTGGAGTTAAACGACTTCCAAGATCTAAAGAGTGGAATCCGAGCTAAAATAGTTTCTGTAAGACAGGGAGTATACTAGCTGCTTTTTGGTCATACTAGTAGGCTTTCTTCTAATGAAAGACTATAAGAACAGCTCGTAATCATCAGAAACATTTTCGTACAAATGAACACAGAAATTCACTAATAAGTATTCTAGGACGAACATGTCATGTGGGATAGTTAAAAATTAAGTTTGCCGCCTTCACCTTGTCTTCAAAGAGGATGAGAGTGTTGGACCAACTAATCTCAGAATAAATACCACATTTAAGACTGCCTATTCAATGGCTAAAGCACAAGTATTAAAATAATAACGAGAAGGGTCCGTGGTTACGTTCACGATCACCTCCCAAAGAACTTGGACTTAAAAGGTCCCACATCCGTAAACAGTGCAATCAGCCAACATTTAGTCGATGACGGGCATATTGTCGACCCTCATCAAACCTTCAAAATAATTTGCAGAGAAAAGAGCGCAACTTCTTAACGTATGGCTAAAGCAGCAGCTATTAGAAACCCAAACAAAATTTGTTTGAATTGCCAGAGTTGTCGACCTCCCAATGCCATGGAAAATTCATAATTTCTATTAGATTGTCATAGATTATTCTCTATATTTTGTTATGCAACCTACGCTTAGCTGGTTATTATTTCATCAAGTTAGAAATCATATTTTCGTTAAATAACATTATGTTAACCTGAGTACCAATATCTACTTAGTTGTAACTGATTAACATTTTAGACTCAACCAGTTTTCGAAGGTCGTATCATTCTGGAGTCCAAACGCTACTTGTGGTCAGCTTCGGAGCTTAAAATACAGACGACGCTTAGTGGGTTTCAAAACATTCTATACTACTACCCACAGGTTTCTTTCATAATTTGCATTTCTGTCGTTTCATTCCTTATGAACATGATCTACATATCATCCATCCTTTTATACATTTTATGGCGATTTTTCAAGAAATCCAGAACTCCTGAACTTCCAAAGCTTAAAAATGAACCGAAACCTGAAAAATACCCATTACGCGGTGAAATTGACTCTGAAGATAATTCATTTTCAGATTGAATCTACATAAAAATTTGTATCGCAGTTGACATTGTTCATCACTTTCAGTTTCATTACAAGTCTATGGCTGTAGTAACTCAAATATTTCCCCCTATTTTTTTTCATCACAGCTTATTTTTTTATGAACCTAATCAATTATGGTTTCTGAATTACACTCTTTTTTACGACTAATGGGGACGTGTGAATGCCACTTGGTTTCTTCAGGTTGATACGAGTAGAAATCTAGTTTTATTATGCACATAACTGAAATATTCATTTTACTCCTTAAGAACGAGGTCTTGTAAACATTTTAGAAATCCAAAGAATCAGTAAGCTAGCAAATGAAAATTGAGCAGCTAACGCACAATGACAGCTAGAGGTAACAGGAGTTTGTCAGACTTCACTTTGGCCATGAGATTTTCATGAGTAACCCTTTGAAGTCACACTGAGATATTTGAATTAATAAACATCCTAGGTCAGTCATTAACCATCGATATTGGAGAGGAATATTTCCAAGCCATCGTAGTTAGAGACATGAGAAATTTAAATCCACAAAGATTTGGGAGTGATGAATACCCCGGTCTGCTTTCAATCACGGTAAAATGAAACAACTCTCGGTGGTATCGCTACGAGCAATGTTTCAGTTGACATAATTTAATGAGAATCTAGATGTATTTACAGGCTCCAGTCGTGTGGCTAATTAGTTAAAGGTATCATCTCTGATAATAAACGTTCCGTTTTGGAGCTTAGTTCCCTATTTATCGCAATACATCCGGTGTCTATGACTGCCAAATATGATCATCATTATAATAAATATGACTTTTTCAAGCGAATGTTGCAAGCAGAACTTTATCCAATTACATTATTGGTGCAGTTCCACAGGGCTACGTTATGAACAGTAGTAATGATTGGTGACATGAGTTGATTTATGTTGAGGTTTCGATTTGAAGTAGCAAGCGTGCAACAACTGTTTTTGATAATGACTACCTGGAGCTCAAGTCTTCGATTGTTAAGTAGGGCTGGCGTCTACACACTTATCTGCTTGTGATACAGCGTAGTAATTATTACTAAGATTCGATGAACAGATTCTCACTTTGTATAGCTAGTCATGGAATACTGGGTTGCTCCACCCTGGTTCACAAACTCATTGTGCATAAGACCCCCGACCGTTGCTGCTACCTTGACGTGGTGGTCGGGCTTGCCTATCGTGATGAACCGACCGAGCTATGCTGGCTGGAACAATCGTTCCTCAAGGTCCTACCATGCCAGACAGGTCGGTTGAAGAGCGGTAAGACTAAAAGCAGCAATCCCAAGGTCCGAAGTCGTACTGCCGACTGTACAGAGGTGTGACGGCAGTAAGGTGTTTCCTTCAGACAACCAGCATGACAGCGATGCTGCCTTCCCACAAGGAGGGATGGGGTTAGAAAAGGTCGACCCTAAAAATGCACACCTCGCCTTATCCCACGGATTTCCGTCTCCAGCGGTAAGGTCCCTTGAAGAACGGAGCTAACACGTAAAAATCCCCCACAAAAGCAGCCTCCAGCACTTAAGCTCCTAAGTCAGCATACTAGTCTGCCTGCCCGTTACCTCACTGTACCATATAGCAGCCACACATTACTAATCGTTTAACTAAATTAGACTTATGTTATTAATAAGTATCAGATGTATTTTAATAATAATGTACAAAATAGGCAGGTTGCTGTCTTATGATGCTTTTATGGCAATGCGGGTGCTTTTCATAATAAATATAATGCAGTAACCTCCTGCAAATACAAGTCACTCAATGATCCCATCAAGGAACTCGTACTTCTGAATTGATTGAACAGCACTTTGAACATGTTGCTTAGTGACCGTTTTCTTGCCTTCTTGCGCAGTTACTTCAACAACGCTTTGACAAAATTCTTGAATAAACTGCTCACATAGAAACCCGATCGAAACCAGTGCCTCAGAAGTAACTAGAGAAACAGATGGCACCGTTTTTACTATTATTTTAACGCGTGAGAGAGGAAGTTTAATTAACTTTTCTGTAGCAGATGTATTCTGATTTCTTTCCATGGAAGTACAACCATCTACAAAAAGTTTGCAAACGAGCTGATGTTACCTTCTTGGAGTGATGACTTTTCTGATTCGAAATTGGACATACTGCTCAGTTATGATACTGAGTAAGTTGTATCTTTGCGAAGAACCAACAGGTACTTTACAGTAATATCTGGGAAAGAGGCTAGTAGTGAGTCAAATGAAGTTCCCTCAACCAGTTAAAGAGTCTGAAAGGGATTATAACTCAATAGAATGTAGGACCAACGACATACAACGTCCTATCATCTTTGCGAACAGCAAACTATTGAATTACCGCTGCATCTATCAACTTTAAAATAATAGCTTGACCTAAGTGTCTGTGACTAATTAAATAAACACTTTCTAATCCCAATGTGACTGGTTACCTAGAAAATCAAATCCTGTTCTCTAGAGGTGTGAAGCCAATTTCATTGTAGTAGAAGTGATAATCGTGACATAATATGTCCGGGCATGATTTTAGTATTCATTGTTTTGTAAGCGCATAGATGATTCTTCGCAAACTATTATGGTGCAAACGTGGCGATTTTCAAGCTCTAGAAAATTTATGCATATCAATAATCCGTACAAACCGTAACGATGCAGTGTCCAGGAATCAAAATACACCTGTTATAGGGACAACTTATTAACCGCCTTGCATGATGAAGTTAGTGGCTTTCTAAAATTACAACAATAGTTCTTTTTGAATCTCTCGGAATTACTGTCTAAGGACTTGTTGTTCCAGTTGGTTCAGTGGTTAAGAATTCAGCAAAATAAATATTATAACTGACGGTTTTACAACTTAATATCGGTGAAACACTCTTCAGTGTAATTTTTGCTCTACGTTTTCATCTTCCTCAGAAAGACTTGCAACGTGGCTATGACCTAACGTTTTTCTTTTCAATGGATAACTGTCAGCTATCGAAAATGCTGGACTAGTTGAGCATAGCTGGAGCAGCGAGTGAAAATATCTGCCTCTATTTTCCACTACAAGATTGACTTAATCTTGGACTTGTGCAATAGTTGATTGCTGCCTATCGATTTCTTTAATAAATGTAAGTGTATTGTGTGAGCTTCCTGGGTCTTCGATTCATCTTTTCTTTATTTCTTAACTTTTACAGACCTCATCACTCACGCTAATCAAGATGCTCCCTAGTACACAAGGTACTTTCATCCTGTACATGAACGGAAGCAATGAAACTTCACGTGATGTGGACAATATGGGAAGCAATCCTGACTAAGTTATCTTCTAACAAACAACAAGCTCCAAATAGAAAACGTCCACGTTTACACTGCAATATGTAGTGGATATCGTGCTGTATTTGGATTTGAGATGGTTCTCAGATAATTATAGACATATGATGAGGGCACTTGTAGCAGTAAATAAATCCCCAAAATCAATAGCTCTGTAAGTGTTAGAAATTAGATGCTGACCACACTAGTTTGAATGGACTCATTTAGCTGAAAGCGCTCGGCCATGTATCCGAACCAGATTACGAGTGGGAACACCGTACTGAACTCCTCTTGCGATCATTAACCAGCTTAGTCAGTCAAACTACAATATCTGTGGCATCACCATTGGTCAACCCTACGTGATCTGGTACACCAACCCATAAACTGTGGGTCTGTTCCTTTTTGAAACTTCATAACTCATTGCTTTACTTTATTTTTTTGTATGGTGTGATGTTTTTTCGTATTTTTGAATGTTTTCTCTTCGTTCATCCCTATATTTTAAATTCATCATAACAGAATAGACTGCTAAGCTACTTAAGATCGAGACTCTTACACCACCGTCATTCCAGCTGATGCCATTTTGGCCGAACGATATCGAGACATGGTTCTGCTACGCAGATGCAGATTTCTACGAACACAACATAACTGATCCACGAGCACGATTCCCCGCAATAGTTCAGGCACTACCGCGCGAATTCAACAGGTACGTCACACTTAGTATGTTTACTGGTGATATTTCAAAACCTTAGGAAACTCTAAAACGGTTGATTCCGAAACGTGGAGATCTAACCGGTTGACAAAATTTAGATCACCTGCCTAATAACATCGACCTGCGACGTGGTTCTGCGACAGACATGTTGCTAAGAATGAGAGAGGTAATTTGGCTGATAAACTTTCAATGATGGCCTATTGAGTCAACATTTCTTGTCTAAACTTCCTCAGCAGGTGCAATCAGTACTTGTCTCGTCTCAAAAGAACGCCACACATGAGTTTGCTGCATCTGCCGACCACATCCTAGAAATTACAAAATCATTTAATGCTGAGGGTTTTTCATTCAAAGAGAAACCTCAAACGACCCAGAATGACATTATGGAATTATGTCGTGCACTTACACGGTATCTTCGACTTTGTGATGACCGTAAACAGTCACATACTCTTCGAAAAAGCAGTTCACGTAAGCGATCTATCTCCATCCCGGTGCGACAGGTGGCAAACTTTGCGGTCATGAGATAATGCCCATATTATGCTCCCTTGTTCCAGGAGTTAGTAAGTCCATCCATAAACCAACATCATATAATAGCCACGAACATATCTTGGAGTGTCATTGAGGATAAAGAAAAGATTCACTCTGGTTTTCTCGAAAATATAAAAGCGTTTGGTCAAACAAATGAGCCTTTGAACGTCTGTGAACTCTGTCACGTCACACGATGTGGCTTTAGGAAACGTAGATGATATACAGCAAATGTCTTATCAGCTTGAGACAGGAGGACAGATCGTTAGGATCCGAAATGTCACAATTACTTGACTTGATTGAATCGTTTGACACAGTAGCGCACTCTTTTTTATGGACCAAACTAAATGGGATGAGATCCATGGGCCGACTGCTTTTCTGGGTAGAACGTAATACATAAGACCATTCATTGTGCACTAAAGTCATCAGGTAGTGACAACACTGGAGTGAGTCCGTGACTGGTGTTCCGCACGGGTGTTCATTATCAGCTCTCATATATAAAGTGACTGTTAGAAGACCTACTCTTGTCAGTTCCTATCACTGTTAACTACAACAAGCTGTGAAGACCTGCTAGGTGTGAATTCGACTATAAAGAGCTCCAAAAAGACAGTACAGCTGGAAGCGTACGCCCGAAAAATCGGTTGTGCATTTAATCTCCAGAAATAATCAGTGACACTGTTTGAGATACAGCAAAGCGTCAGGCTAAATGAGTCCTTTGACATCACCATCCCCTTAGAACTTAGCTCATTCGCTAACAGAAGGCCAGAATACCAGTGACAGCTGACAGAGAGGCTCAATCAAAGCACTTGCTCCTCCTTACCTCGCCTAATAATGACTAGACATGATAACTTCTTAACCATTTCTGACACTGTTTAAGACTTACGACCACCTCATGTCGAAGCTCACGTGAACGTTGCATTCCCTTTCTATCATCGTTTAGCCATAAATGAAATGCTCTGCAAACCAATGAAACCAGAGCTACTTCAGCGGATGGCTGTAAAAGGAGGCTAATCAACTTCGACTTCACTCATTACTAAGCACTTTTCGTTTGAGTCAGCTGTACCCAAAATACATCTCATGACTCAAATTTACTACCAGTATTATCGGTAGGCACATTTTACCCATTATCACATCCTGGAGTTCTCATGAGAAGCAGTAACCGGTGGGGTTCAACCAGGTCTGTTGGGAGATATCAACTCACTGAAGAGTTTGGTGAGTGGTTGCTCAATTTCGCGGATTGGTTGAAGTTAGACACTAACACCGTTGGATGCCAGCAATCTCAGTGGTCTAGTGGTTAAGCGCTCGCGCACGAGACTGTTAGGCCCTGAGTTCAAATTTTGCTGGGCGGGGTCGTCGATGCTCACTGCTGAGGAATCCGACAATAGGACAAAACGGCCGTCTAGTGATTCCAGGTTTTCCATGGTGTTCTAGCTTCAATTGACTCATGATCTCAACTACATAAAAGATTACTGATATCTCCACAAAACCCCCTTCTGACATTATCACTTCCATTTATTCGTTATCCTTAGACTTTGATTGTTCACACTGTTTACATTATCAGTTTACTTACTTATTCTGAATAAATGAAGCACCGTCTCGAACACATTATGACGGCGATGATCAATGAAACACAAACTCTTGCAATACCTCATTCGTTCTTTCGACCCTCAACACTAAAAATAACGGAAATTAGAATTCAAGAAAGAAATTATCTTGGATACATATGTTTCAAAAATGCATGTGTTCTGCGAACAAACAAAGAGATTATGAAAATCGACAATAGTCAAAATCAGTGAATGAATGTTAAGTCACTCATAACTTACGGCAAAAAAGCATATAAACTGTGAATATTTAACTGGACGTGAATACATGGAAATGCACAAAAATATAACTAACAAGGTCATAGATAACTGAGGAACATATACAGGTTAAAAATATACTTGAGTAGGTTAAAGTAACTCATGTAATAGATAAAATTGTTAGGATACAAGTATAATGTGGGGAAAAATAACAAGGATTGTAACACTTCTCTTTTTCCTATTACAACGAATTTATCAAATGTCAGCTGTTTGATAAATACACGTTCTATCAACCCCACTGGACTAAATCAAAAGCATTCATTTCGCGATACCACAAATAAACATTGCTTAGAGGAGTTTTCGTTCCAGAACTCTCCAAAAGGCAATTGAACCATGTGTCGAGGACCAAAGAATGTGAAGAAATGATTGCATAATAGTTGACATTTCGAGGTTTATATGATAGAAGCTAACTATTTATCGTAAATGATGTGCACCATGGCGTATGCTTGACCGAGCCCCTACAGACAGAGGTCTATCTAGTCAAACTATTGTGGTCAGTATCAGTATCGGAGACATGCAGTAAAACTTTGAAGTGTATGTACTTCCATATATTAATAGTCAAGAAGTGGCAATCCTGTGGTGGATCCCAGCAAAAGAGCCTACTTAAGATATAACAATACAAAAAGTTACCAATAATATACCAAAAATAATTAATGCTACAAACCTAAGTGTATGTCTCTGGGAAGCTTAAAAAGTAACAAATTACAATTACAATATAAAATGGTATATTGAACAACAAAATGATAACATATGTTATGAAATGAATGTTGCTTGTAAGCTTCTCTGTGAGATAACAACCACAAATGAGTTCACTTTATTAACAAAGGCTCCTCTACACGTGGTGACACCAACAACATAATGAGGAAGATTAAATCCGATATTATCATTTAATAATGATCCGAGCCAAATCTCGAACGTAGTGTGGGAAGGCCTTAAAGGATGTCATAACACTTCATTCAATGGCCGTGGCCAATAAAGCAGAAGAATTGACGGCGGAGATGGCGTTTTTTAATTCAACAATCGCGGCAGTAATAAGTATATAAAAAAACACTTATTTCCGTTTCTTTACCACTGATGCAGAGAAACAATAGATATTCAATATAAATGTGGTTACATATAAAGCGTGACAAATAGAAAAAGTATGTAATCTTTATTATGTCTTTGCGAAAATCACTGAATATACATGTCAAAATAACCTCCAATTAACTGCCGAATTCCCCAAGACTGGTAATGTCAGGTGGTTAAATAATCCATATTGGATTATCGTGGAGACCTCACATTGTACTGTAAAATCAAGAAGCGAGTGTAGCGTGATCGATCAAATTACACTAGATAGTCGAAAAGATACTAGACACTGCTCACAATTTCTTGCCATTTCATGCGTGATGATTGCTGAAGTGCAATAAAGTGTCGAAAATATCCAAATTTAATAGCTGTTTTTTCAGCAATTCATATATATACCTGTTATTCAAGTTAAAGATAGTCCTATTACTGAATATTTTTTAAAATTACGAGGAGTCACAGTAGAGTCAAATCCGATCACATAAAGTGTATGCCATTACTATTTTATTCTTAACATTAAATAGGGTACCAGGGATGTCTAAAATACCAGACAAATGCGAAAACAAATAAAAATGTGTCCTTACCTCCCGGAGAATTTTGAAGGAGGTTGGTAAAATTTAATGCGATGCTATTTATTCTGATAGATTTAAACAACTACAGAGAGATTCGGATTAAAGCTTAAGTTAATGAGGCAATGCTGATGTTTGGAATTAATCCATCTGAGCTACAAATCTTCTTCACCATCGTAACGAAAGCTTTCAGGGGAATACTCCCATTAATTAGCAGAAAAATATGAGTGATTTTTTTGAAAGATTTTGACATGAAATTCAATGTTGATTTTTACGCAAGAGGATATGATAATTATTGTGTTCAAAAATAACAAATAGTTTTATTACTATAAGTGTTAAAAAAATTTATGGAACTCAGAAATCTGTACTTATGAAATTCCAGTACCATCATCAATAGTGTTTTTAAAAAAATCCCATTAGTGATAACTACATTAATCGTTGCATGATTCTGAAGATACTGGGTCCCATTCTATACACAGTTATAAACATCCAATCCTCAGTAATACCTAACCAAGATGAAACAGCCATCAAATGCTTCCAGGTTTTCCATGGTGATCTAGCTTTAATTGGCTCATGAATTCAACCATTATATTACTAAAATTTCCATAAAATCCCCTTCTGATATAATAAATCTGTTGACGAATTATTTTTGATTTCCGAAATTCTTTCATTAATTTTAATCTGTGATAAAGAGAACTAGAGAATAAAAATTTTAATAAAAAGTGTTTTTAAAACTGTTTGATCACAATTTTCTCCAGCTAATACTCCACGTTTTGTCTATGCAAATCCGCTTCAGTCACTGAGACTATAATTCTTCTAGCTAGTAAGTTTGATTTGTAAAAGTTACTTGATACCAACGAGTTAGAAGAAACTATTAATAGTATCTTAAGTTTCAATAGAGAACATAATAAAAAGTTCCACATATATTATAAACTTCCTATTCATTTACAAAAACTTCATTAAATGTATTTTTATTTCACATATCTGCTCATTTACTGGTATATTACACTGGTATCATGGAAACAATGGTAACACCGAATTCCAAATATACTGTCCAACAGATTTGTTTTAAATAAACCACAGTATTATTTTGAAGATATCTAACCTTTCGGATATAAAGTTAGGGTTCAAAGTATATTTTCCCACGTTTATTAGACTTTTGAAATGCCATGCATATTAGTCGAATAGTTTGAGAAGGGGTAATGCTAACAAGTAAATTAGTGTAAATAATAGCTTTGATTAGTAAACTTCTTTTAGTAGACTACTGAGTTTTACTCTCCCATCAAATTATTTTGATATTAAAATTATGTTTTGTGATTTAAATCCATGTACTTCAAAGAAAGCTATCTTTTCCTTTATTTATAATTCAGTGTAAGTGTACCTATAAAACAGTTATCTTTTAATATCAAAGACAAAACAAGAATATATAAAGCTACACAATGACTAATAACTACCTCACTCGATTTCAAAATTAAAATAATCCGATATTTTCAGCATTACTATGAAAAATTCCATACTATGTGTTGAACAGACTGTGTGAGTTGATATTCCAGGAGTGTACTTCAACTCATTTAGTCTTAGTTGAAACTATGTTTTTAGATAACTTTGGATAAAATGTTATTATTCTTAATTATAGAATCTACTGTAGTGATATTGTAGTATGGTCTACTTATATCCATATAAGTAGTATACGGTGATGGTCAGATATAGAATGTATTTTGGCAGATCGACAATGAACGAACAGGAATGAAGCGCAATCGGTACGAAAATGCATGAACAATGAAATCAGAGAAGACGAACTGATATTTGCAGAAGGAACAGTTAAGATTGAGACAATCGTTTGTTACTTTGCAAATTAACTGTTTGCTGTATGGTTATCAGAATTGAGTGAGATGTTCTGTAATTTGTGCTTAAATACATTCGATTGTCCCCTCTTGTGTTCTTGTTCACTACAATATTTTTTCCTTCTACAATAGGTGACTTTGATTATGACTACCGTACCACAAATCATCCCTTAAACAAACTTTAAAAGTAATCAATATTAATTCATTAAGTGAAATGAGCATATAATCATAATAACAAATAAAACATGAGTGGCTTTCTTGACATAGTAAATCATCACGAAGACTTCAATAATTTGAAGTAAAAAGTAGTAAATCCACCACTAGTAGTAATGATATTACAATGAGAGTAATTACATTCAGCTAAAGATCAACATAAGTTAATAATAACAATAGTCCCATTTTGTTGTTGAACCTTAAATAAGTAGTAAAATACTGCATATTTATTTGTATCATTCAATTGAGCATAGCTATTCAAATCATCTGGTTAAGGGAACTATAATTGGACATCTTCCACCTGATCTATAAAATTGTCAGTTTGTAAGCAATAATTTAAACTATCCAATTACAAAAGGATTATTTGATATTTCTAAAATATTATAAACAAATAGCATTCATTTGAATTTTACGCATTGATCACCTATATCAAATTTATGGTTTAAGTGAGTATATCCTTAATTTTATAAAAATAAACTCCAGATAGTAACTGTCATTGTTTACTGAGCTAATCATTAATAAAGTATTCACTAAAGTATTTTTAAAGGGTAAATTTTGAACATGATTTTCATGACGAGCCAATATTTGCCAAGTAACTGTTGAGAACTAAGGAGCACTGGTTGTTTGTTTTACTCTTGTATGGGACTACTTGAGTTTGCTCACTCACGACTTCGAACAAGATCAAGACATGATGAACTCATAAAAAGCATACTGCTTTAAGACCAAAGAACTGATCTTCGTTTTAAATTCAAGTCAAGTTATGATAATGAGCAGTCGTTATCTAATATCGTCCAAGAATAACCTATCCAAATGTAATTTAGTTAGCAATACATGTCACAATTTTTCATTAAACCAATTGCTGATTCGTTTCAAAGTTAATCCAAATCACCCACAGCTGAGGAGTTAGTAAAACACAAGAAACAGCTGCTTATCACTATGATCAACGTAAAGTAATGTGTAAATGTGAAATAATCTATAAGCGTAGCTTGAATTATATTAGTTAATAAATAAAAAGTACCTCGGATTAAAATACTTTAAAACGATTTCAACTTGTAGAAAACATTATCAATTTTATATTATTTTTAGATAAGACAATATCGATCCAATTCATGTATTTCTGTCATAGCTTCTTCAAAAGTAGTTGTATACTGCAAGTTTTAAACTGATGAAGTTTTCATGCTAAAAGTATTAATGGAAATATTTGCTAACAAGGGGTTTTAAGGAGATAGACCACTGATAGACCACTGAGCCGGTAAAGTGCTCTGGCGCGAGACTGGTAGGTCCTAGGTTCGAATCTTGCGAGGCGGGATCGTGGATGAGCACTGCTGAGGAATCCCACAATAGGACGAAACAGCCGTCCAGTGCTTTCAGGTTTTCCATGGTGTTCTAGCTTCAATAGACTCATGATTTCAACTATGGAAATAATTGCTATAAAATATATAATTAGTAAAGTTTTTCATCTCAAACTTGAGAAGTTATGTTTAATATATAATGAAAGTTTTGCCATCATATCAAATATTATTAAAGACCAGTAAAAGGTTGATTTGATAGTTACTCAGTAGTTATAGTTAACAAGGCTTAATTTCTTATGAATTAATATCACTATGTTAATATGATCACTCACAATTTGAAAAACATTAGCGCTTCTATGATGCTACGAAAGTTATTGTAGGAATTAGTGAATGACCAACGTATACATTTATATAGTGCTCACCTCTCAAATTAAACAGTATAACTGTTTATTACGAAATTACATGTAATGATATTTTTTCTTGAATTATTTGTTATGCCTCAATAAGGATAATAAATGGTAACTTTGGGATCTGTTTATGAACCAATACTGTGCATATATTTTTATCGTATAATTGCTAAATAACTAAACTACTCATATTCATCTCCCTCTTATTATAAGCTTTGTTTTGACCTATAGACTATTAGTACACGATTTACCATTCTTGACTTATCCCTAGTCTATTAATTACTGCCTCCCACATTCACAGCCACACTTGGCTGAATCTTGTACAAATGTTGTTTCCTATTTTATGGTACGATGTGGTCAGTTTGATTGGTATATAATCTCAGTATGTTTGAAATATAATGATTCATTACTCAGAAGCTGTTCTGGACTTAACTGACTGGTAGAAACAGAAGCAGACCAACAAGTACTCTAGACTGCTCGTACGGTTTTCATATGTCACTGTTCCAATCCATAATTCACTGCTCTCTGATTGGCGGTTTTATCACGTCATACGTTAACAGGGTATTCACTAGGCCACAAGTTATAACAATATTTTTAAAGATCTTTAACATAATTATACGTTGGATAAATGTCATTGAATATCTAATTTGAAAGGGCTTTGATTAGCTTTTATTTTTGGTAATTTACTAAAGCACTATTATATATTATTGATACTTCTGAGTCCATTCAATACGTTGTCACTTTGATGTTTAAAACAGTCAGATCTCATTTCTTTAAAATGAATGATCGTCTTTATTACAGAAAGTAATTTTCAAAGTCTTGACAGACTTCTTCTTTATAGAGGACAAATAATTTTTAGTATACAAATAATACAGTTTCATCTATTTACTTTACTGTGACTCATTACTTCATAAACTTCAAAAGTTTGAGTACTTTCTGTTATTAGTTACTTCCAAATAATAGTAAGAACTTATATTTCGAAAATTAGTTCAGAATACACATTAGATTACAAGCCTGATCAGGTTGATACAAATTTCTAGGTAATAACTGTAATAAAAAATTGAATTGGATATATTATATCAGGATAAACATAAATTCCAAGTAACTTTGTTTAAGGATAAGTTTAATTAAATGAATATTAAACAATAAATTGAATAAAGAGTATAAAAGGTTTAATTAAGTCTTATTGTAGTGTATGCTACTTTTGCTGACAGATATAAGCAGTACTTAGCGCCAATTGGAAGTGGAATGCAAGGCAGCAGAAGATCAAAATAAAGATAACAGGAAGGACATCAGTGGGCAATCGAAATGACAACAGATTTAGAGGAATAATAGAGTACGTAGACGAAACGCAAAGAAAATGTGCAAATGATGTATTTAATGTATGATTTTCATATTTTACTAGGCCACTGATTTAAAATATTGACATTCCCCCACCTGAGTTTCCGTTCATTACAATAGAAGTATTTGTTCAAAATCCAAAATAAAAAATAGATCCCACAGGCGAAAATTATTTATGGAGTTCAAACTACTAGTAGATATAGAATTACTAAGTGTGTGATTACTGACTCATTACTTTTTTGATGTGAAAATTAGTAAATACTCTCCATACATATTACTTGAAACATTCCAAACATTCAAACTTCCAGCTTATCTATTCTCATAACTTTACTGAGTCAGTGTTGTTACTTAGGCCAGAGTTGAGTTGAATGGTACTGTGATGTATACAGATTCTCGAAGGGAAATAGGTATAACGACGCAAAATTAGCATTAACGATTGGGTATAGTTAGGTTAATATTTCATGTTTGGATACCTAGTAGCTTCTTAAACTTCAACTAAATTTAAGAGGCAAACAACAATACGAAAAATGTAAACTTATAGACTGTAAATATTACTATAGTTGTGAGAGGTTAAATTATCGACATACTGAATCGCAAGACCAATAGTATATTATGGTTTGATTTTTTTTAGTTATAACATTTACCCGTCTATTTTTAAACGTTTACCATGGTACAAACGTGATAATAAATAGTAAATTTAGTTTTTGTCACGAATAACACTAGTTAAAGAAACAGGAAAAGCCATAAAGTATAGGGTAACTGCTTAGTCCTAGTTTGAGACTACTTTTCAGTCACACTTTACCCAAGGTCAGACAATAGATTATCGGATTTTTCGAGAAACATAACACCCTTATGAAGACTGCCAAGGAGTCTTATAATGAGATAAGACAGTTTTGTAGTGATTCTCAGTTATCTATAATTCTTCAGCTGGTTTATAGATTATGGAAAATCAGCTTTACATTGAACTCATCCTCATAGATCAATCGGCAGGATGATAAAATGTGACAAAACCTAGACAAGTGACTTATTGAGTGCAAAGTATTATTGTCTCTGGGAAACTAATAAATCGAGTCATCTGTCATATTATTATTCTTTGGCATAAAACTATCAGGTACCTTTACTTAGTATGATGTGACATAACAATTACCTTTAGAAATATGATAGTGAATGAGTGATGAGGAACTACTTGATAGAATTCCTGATCAGTCAATAATTCTGATATAAAATGCAGTAGCAACATACATCTTTGGTCAAACAATCATTGCTAATCAGTTAAGGACGTACGTGAGAGTAAGTAAAAAATGTGAATAAACAATATATTCAATCACCTAACATGCTAACATAGTGATGTTATAGTGAAAATGGAGGTATATAGCGATAAATCTTCATTTTTACCGATTAATTTATTTGATTAACTTTATGGTTTTATTTTGATAACTCAGTGGCAAAGGAAAAATCTATGGAAGACAACATGAGTACGAAAACAATCCATGATATTATACAACTCTTTTCCCATTGCCTATAGTGGATAACTATCTCACACTCCACACGGATTAGACTCCGCTGGTTACAGCTTCTCATTAGAACTTCAAGAGTTATGTCATCAAGCTAACCATTAGTGACCACCATGGTAAAGCGTTGACACATGAGAGTGAAGTTCCAGAGTTCGATTCACATATGTGAGGTCGTGAATGAACTGCTGAGAAGTCCCCATACTAAGGCAAAACGGCCATCCAATGCTTACAGGTTTTTAAAAGTGATATAGCTAAGATCAGTTCATGATTTTAAGTGCGAAACTACTTCATACTTCATAAACGCACACAAAAGATGCCAATTTAAAATGCTGCATGACCATTGCTTTTATGTTATAACTATCGAATATTTTCCGTGATTTTCTTGATTATAGATCATTACCATTTCACAAATCATGTCAACGACATCTGATATATTTTATGATAAAATTGTTACGTGCATTAAAAAACCACCAAGTGAAAGGACGATAGATGAAATTGAAGAAATTTGTCCATGGTTTGTTGAAAAAGTGAAATTCTTTTCCAATCTCAATTCTGGTATTATTCTGTCTCTAGCAACTATAATATATAAATTACTTATCATTTAGATGTTGTCAAAGATATAATTAAGAACTGTGAATTCTCTGAACGTGAAACGGATGATATAATTATACGTCAGTTTGAAGAAGGCGATTGGTTAGTCGCCATACTTGTTTTTCAAATATAAACTTCATTTTTATTCATAAAATTATTTTCGTTTTGTATTTCTTACAGAGGATTAGATCTTTATGATTTATCGGTATCGCTATATTGCAAAATAAAAAATAATCAGTATTCACCTAAAAAGGTCAAGTCCACCATTGGATCTGAAAGTCTTTGGTTTAATCCATAAGGTGATTGTGAGTGCATATTACTACGATATCAATAACTAGGACAAAATAATTGTCTATTGCTTTCTATTGTTAGTGGTTCTCCGGATAATATCACTTCGTGCAACAAACTAACTTCTACCAAAAATTAGTTATCCTACTTCTACTGATCTCGAAAGTGGAAATTACGTTGGTATTTTTTGACGTAGAATAAATCATAACAAGTCGTTTTTAGACTATATTCAAATAAGACATATACCCGTTTAGACTATGTAAAACGATTTCAACAAAAAAATCTTATTGTGGAGTTTTTCCCATATATAAGGTAAGTTAAATCTTGACTAGCTTTACAGTATTCTGAAGAAAATGTTTCACTTTGTGCAACCTTTGATTATGGGAGTAATAATACATATAATTTGCCTAGTTGTCACTTTAAAGTTGGATAAAAGCATTACTTATCATGAATATCTCAGTTATATTGAAAAAGGGAACAATTAATTACTATAAATTATTGCACAGAGAATCATCACTTATAGTCGATTTCATTAACTGATATAAATGGTTGAATTTTACCTGCAATAATTTGAACAGTAATTACACTGATTTTGTGTTTAACAAATCAATAATTTACGAGCATTCAGTTATATTCAATGGCCAAGTGTATCCACAGTCTCTTCCATTTTTACTAAGTAACGTAACAGATTACTAGTACTATTTACTATCGATAATAGAATTAGGTATTTATTATTATTACAGAAATGAGTATGAAATTATTTGTACAAGCTGATTTGAGCCCAGGCTCCTCGGTCTCGTGTACGAACACTTAGCCTCTAGACCACTGAGCTGGCATCCAACGGTGTTAATGTCTAGTCTCAATCAATCCACGAAATTGCGCCACCGTCCACCATTGTCTTCAATGAGTTTCAATCTCGCGACAGACCCAGTTGAACTCCACTGGTTGCGAGACAGACAAGTCCTGGGTCCGAATACCGCGGGCAGGATAGTGGGCGTGTACTTATGAGGAGTCCCATACTAGAACGAAACGGCCGTCCAGTGTTTCCAGGTTTTTTATGGTGGTCTAGCTTTAATTGAGTCATGAATTCAACTATTAAATTAATTTAAATCTCTTTAATTTACATTTGACTAAGTAGTTTTTTACATAGTGCCCAAAGATTTAAATACGACGGTTATAATTCCTTAATAAAAATATCAACAATCCAAACTTGATATCAAGGATCTTTTTGATTATAGACCTCATATTATACTACCAATTTCTTCAGCTTTGTATACCAAATAAAACTGATCGAGGATACAATGTAATTGTAGTTCTCATAAGTTACTACGATTCTGTTTGACACTAAAAAAGTATTAAGGCAACAAAGTTTAATATATATATATATATATATATATATATATATATACAAATTAGTAATTAATTGCACTTCAATAAATGCTCACGAAAAAACGTTTAAAGTTTATTGATTAAGCTTTATCTATTATTTGTTTCCGTCACCTTGGTAATCTTTAATACTTACTTAAACAATCAATTACTGTTTTGTATATTTTTGTGAATTGGTTAAAATTAGGTCATAGGTTACTAATCATCGGTAAATTTACTGAAATGACCAAAAACAGTACTTTACAGCTACTTTTAATAGTCAATAGGAATGAAAATAATTCTATGTGGTTAATCACACTGATATAAATTAATACAGATTTCTAATAAACGAAAGAATAATTAGTACTGAACAAAGTTGTTTCATAGTCATAAATTACTTTATGTCATTATATATATGGAAACAATTTACGACAAGAAACTATCCTCTAGGTGAATTAAAATCATGTTTAAAGGAATGTGGTTATGATAAGAACTTAATTTCAATAATACTTATCTCTCGTGTTAGAAAATTAACTGAAAATCTACTTTTTTAGATGCTCTTAAAGTAACTTTTCAAAACCTTGCTTAAATAAGGCGTTTATGGAGTATAAGCCGCCAACCAGCATTCAACAATCCACTCTGTCTAGCGCCTTCCTTTCTAGTTCTATCCAATTTTTGTCCATTCTTCTCATGTCTGTCTCCATTTCTCAGCGTAATGTGTTGTTTGGTCTTCCTCTTCTCTTTCGACTTTGGGGATTCCATGTGAGGGCTTGCTTTGTGACGCAGGTCGGTGCTTTCCTCAATGTGTGTCCTATCCACTTCCAGTGCTTCTTCCTGATTTATTCCTCCACTGGAATCTGGTTTGTTCTCTCCCACAGTAGAATGTTGCTGATAGTGTCTGGCCAACGGATCCGAAGTATCTTGCGTATACAACTGTTAATAAACACCTGTATCTTCTGGATGATGGCTTTCGTAGTTTTCCAAGTTTCCCCCCCATACAGTAGGACCATCTTGACATTCGTATTAAAAATTCTGACTTTGGTGCTGGTTGACAATTGTTTTGAGTTCCAGACATTCTTCAATTGTAGAAATACTGCTCTTGCTTTGCAGATTGGCGCCTTCACATCTGCATCAGACCACCATGTTCATCAATGATATTGCCCAGATATGAAAGGTTATATACTACTTATGTCGATATAAGTAGTACCTACCACAAATATCTACATTTCTGTAATTAGTGAAATCTATAAATCGTTTAATTCTATATACGAAAGTTGATTATCTAGCAGTTACAAATATATATGGGTTTAACTATTGTTTGGTTTTTGTAAAAGTATTCTCTTATGAGAAAAAAATGGAAGAGAATAGTGTATTGTGTAATACTGAACGTTTTTTTTTCTATCAAAAGAATGGAACTTGACTGAAACCTATTTTTAGATAAAAAGTATTGAGGAAATGTACAAAACTAACAATTTATGGGAGAAGATAAGTAATTCCAGAAAATAATTATTTCTAAGATAACTTCATTAGGTACATTTTTATACCACGGAGGATAATAACAAATATTACGTCCTATTAAAGATATGGTCCATAGTGAAATGTATAACAATTTAGACATGAACACCGTTGGATGCCGGCTCAGTGGTCTAGTGGTTAAGCGCTCGCGCGCGAAATCGATAGGTCTTGAGTTTGAATCTCACAAGGCGGGATCGTGGATACGCACTGCTGAGGAGTCCCACAATAAGACGAAACGGCCGTCCAATGCTTCCAGGTTTTCCATGATGGTCTAGCTTCAATTGACTCATGATCTCAACTATTTAAAAAGAATTTATAAACTCTTGTTTATCTGGATGACAGGTATCGTACTTAAATTTGCTGAAATTTCTGAATAAAATATTTATTCTCTCAAATCACCTACCATCTAAATATCATTATGTAAGGTGTACAAGGATAAACAACTGAAATATGAAATATTCATTGACTTCGTATTTGTTATTAGATACTGCTGATAAATAATTGAAAAAATCTGAGATTAATACAACAATATTTAAGAATAACGTTTCATAGCTATACAGGAATTACTGTTTAATTTACCCATGTACACGACTGGGACTTTCTGTATGGAAAGGTTGAAGTTATATGTTGTATATTTTAGGTAGATCACAAGTGACGATGAATTTTAATTGTTTAAATCTAACAGATACAACTTCAGAAAGATATATTTCAACTACTCAGCAAACTATTGCAGTGTACCATACAAAGTAGGATACATCAGGATTGTATGGTTTAATAAACTGCCAATTGGTTAAGAACGTAAATAACAAACTTTCCTTGGTCTTCAGGAATAACTATAAAACGTTAAGTGATTTTTGTTATTTCTCATGGACAGAAGTACAGTGAACATCTGGTTTTGCTCTGAATATATCAACAAAAGGTTTTGATACTACATTTATAGGTACGGATTTCCTTTTATTTACAATTCTATTCAGGAAACGAAGGCTCAGACTTAAGTGATTCAGTTTCTAATTTGAACTTCTTCAAAATATCTCTGTATTGAATATTTTTGATTCAACTTAAAAACAAACTGTACAATAATTATAAATCAAATTGAAGTTAAGGTGAATTAATAGCAAGGATTGTACTCTTCCAAATTAGATCAATAAAAATAGATTAGTAGAGAGTCATTTTAACTTGACTTTTCGAATATATTTTATTTATTATTCTGTAATTGCTACATTACAAATATATCCAGTAATTATGTGACGAATTTTGGGGATTTGTGGATAATGTAGTAATCTTGATAGTCGAATTTATTAGTCGATTTGAGATAGACAACCATCAAAAACCCAGAAGCATTGGACGACCGTTTCCTCCTAGTGTGGGACTCCCTAGCAGTGCTCATCCACGATGCCGCACGCGGAACGTCGAACCCGGGACTTTCAGTCTCGCGTGGAAACACCTAACCTCTAGACCACTGAGCTGGCATCCGACGCTATTAATGTCTAACTTCAATCAATCCGTCAAGTTGCTCACCCCTTCATCTATTATTTGAGGAGTCCCATACTATGATGAAACGGCCGTCTAGTGCTCCCAGGTTTTCAATAGTGGTCTGACTGAGACCGACTCATGAATTCAACTATCAAAATTATGTAATAATCAAAATTTAGTTAATGGTTTGATTTTATGCACTTCAGCTTTCAATTTTCACTTACATACAATTACATTTTAGTGTATTCTTTTAGAATGCATTATTTAACTATCTTTTTTCAGTTTTTATATCATTCTATCTGGTCATGTATCAATTTATGTGAATACTGAACTTGTACATGATGATCAAGAAGTAGTTCATCAACAAGATGAATCTGGGTCTTCAGTCAAACATTCTGTAGAGCGCAAAGCAACTAATCGAGAAAAATGTGGAAACTTGGTTGTCGGTTTTGGTAACTGTAAATGTTTGTTGCATGGGTTATTTTTAAAATTAAGTTATAATCTCATATGTTTAGGTAATTTAGTTTATTAAAAGAATTGCTTTCTACCGAATAACATTTTGGATTGTTAAACTATGGTTTAATTTGTTTGTTCTGATTAGCGTTTTATAGCAAGATTGTTTTCTACGGAACGAGGTTGTTGACCCCGTTTCCAACCTTCTTCCTTTATCCCGACTTGGGACCGGCAGTAACCTTAGAAGAGCTACAGGTGGAGTTATTGTTAACCTGTAAAAAAATAAATTATCAGCATTCATGTAACTGGTTTTTTAAGAATATCATAACATTAATAGATAAACTAATCACTGAAATAATATCAGTTCAGACTCAATGAACAAAAAATGTTTCATACTGACTTATGAACTAGACCTCATATCTCCATTTTTAATACATCATTAAATACCAGAATGTTTCATGGCTTCTCATTTAAAAAAAGGACGATTATTATTATTTATTAGCTTCTACTTATGTCTTGTAGATTGGTCATTTATCAGTAATTACTTTTTTGTTAAAACGCCATTTTGCAACATTCAGGAACTGGTGCAAGTTTTGGAGAACTGGCTTTAATCAACAAAGATTGCATAAGAAATGCAACAGTAATTGCTGATTGCAAAACCCATTTAGCTGTTATTAATCGTGCAACTTACAACCGTTCACTTAAAGATGTACATGAGGCCGATTTCAAAAAACGTATTGAATTTATCGATAAATGTCCACTTTTTAATGGATGGATTCAAAGTTTGAAGAAACAAGCAGCAATGTCACTAGTTCAAACAGATTTTCCATTTGAAGCAAATCTTGTTCGTCAAGAAGAACCAGTGAATGGATTAGTGTTTATTATTTCGTAAGTGTTAGATGACGTGTAAGTAGTATTTATTACTGTTTAGTAGATATGGTTACTCAACTTTCAGATAACGTCATTAGTTTACTTATGTATGGGTGTTAGGTATATTGATGAATTATGTGGTATAACGAAAGAAATACAAATTTTGTTTTGTTATTGTACTTCAAAAAAGATAAAACAACCGGGACATATAAAATTGTGGTATCTATAAAAATGTGTCACCTTTATAAAATACTATACTTAATAGCAAATTTGTCACCTCAAAAACAGTAAATTTGAGAGAAGAATAATCAAAGAAACATCAACGAGCGAAAGATAGTGACGTTTCATTTGAAATACAAGAAATATTCTACAATCTTAACATCTTTTAAGCTTACAAAATCAGTATTGTACTTTCAAGAAATCAAATAACAGCAAGTTTATTCAACTCTGGCAAACACTTAAATATATATTTCATTATCTACCAAAAACATCCAAGTAAGTGGTTTTAACGTTGACTTGTTTCTTGATATTAGTCAATCATATCCAAAGTCAAATCAAAGGTAAGGTTGACTTTTGACCTGATTAGCAAAACTAATACTATTTTGGGAATCAACACATAAAATTCTGTCTACATTACTTGACTGATAGTGATATCAAACAAATTGTTCTATTTTCGTTGAAAATGACTTTACAAAAATTCCGTTGCTTTCGGTATAATAACTTGGAGGAATGATTATACTTCACAATTAACCAACACTTCAGTCAGATATCATCATTTTAGTACACGTTTTCTTGATTTCTTTTGAGATATTTGAGTAAAAGTAATGACAGTGTTAACAAATGTTTTTATCCAGTCTTTTGAACAACTTTATACGTTGAATCTCCTCAAAAAGCTTATAATTTGTTTATTTTTGATAACATGACAAATGGGGAACACGTTCAGTGGTGGAGTGAGAACAGAAATCTTTTAATTGTTGAACCCAAAGATGAGACTTTCTTTCTGTGACTATGAACTCATATAAATTATGGTGGTGGAATATTTTTGACTGAATTTGAATACAGTAAATTCGACATGTAACACTAAATATACTACTGTGCTTTTTTATTTAAATTATCTAAGTGGCTATATGACACTCCATTTATAAGTTTTTGGGAAATGAAGACTTTGTCAGTGTAGTACATGATGATGAGTAAATATATGACCGATATAAACAAGTTGTCAGAGGAGTGTTAATATATATCACATTCAGTGAGCGTGGTTATTGCACAGTGTATCAATTTAGGGTTACATGTAATTCTCATAAATTAGCAATTATATGATAGCGAACAGAAAACCAACTATAATACGTTGAATACAAATGTATTATTTCACTAATCAGAGATAATTTTCGATGATCAGTTCCTCTATCGTTCTGAAGATATATCTCTGTAGATGTTTTGGGACGATAATTGTATTTTCGGTTTTAATTTTCGCCTGACCTTAATGTTTTATTTCAAATAATATTTTGTGTAAACTATGATACAATGTTTCTTGATTTTAAAACTATATAAAACTGAGTTTCACATACTGTATTTTACTTTTGTAGTGGTCAAGCTCAAGTCTCTGTAGATATTCTGAAGCATCCTAAACAGTATCCTGATTTAAAACTCCCTGCATATTCTGTCACTTCAACAGAAATAGATGATCACAAACTGATCCATACTGAAGAGTAAGTTATGCAAGCGTTTCAGTTTTATCACTAAAAGACATCTCTTGATATGAAACCCTAAAAAAATAAATACAAACATTCAGCATTACATCTAAGTAACCTTATTGTTATTCCGAAAACATCTCGTTTCGTTCGTGAAGTTGAGGAGTAAACTTAAAAGGAGATACTGAATCATAAAATAATAAAAATATGCATTGTAATCTGTAGAAATTTGGACAATATAAAGTAATAGAGACGTCACAAACGAAAATACCAACAACAAGAAATAAATGGTTATATCATTAAGTAAAACTATTAAAAATAACTCGACGTATGAAACTTAGTAGATCACATTAGAAATGAATTCATGCAGTAAATCAAGTTACATCATCAGTTTGTAATACCAAAGTAAGACAAGATTAGCCATGGCCAACTCTGTGTGACAAAACTTCGTGGCAATATGTTCAACATGAATTTAAAGTGATTTTCTCTGTTCGCTAATTGCTATCCAAGCCTTGGAAAGTTCCACTTTGTTTTCATTCTCTCATATATATATATATATATATATATAAGTTCACATATAACCCCGTAAAGCTATAAGTATTAAATTATTCTTTAATTTGCTTTCAGTTCAAATTACCCAGTACGACGTATGGGATACATCGTTAATGAAAAACGTTGTGCATTGAAGAAGATAGACTTATGTATAGTTGGTCCTGGTACCATACTTGGTTAGCCATCAGTCGTTAAATTTAAAAGAATACATTTACTTCAAATCATACTATTCATGTTGCTTTTTATATTTTATTATATTTTAGATCACAAACATACTTTGACAAATTATTTTTAGATTATATTTAGAATCCAAAGTATAATCTGCTCAACAGACATCCAGGAATTTATTCAACTTTTCAGAAAACAATCATGTTATTACCTACTCAAGGGAATAAAATTCAGACTCTATATTTTACACCAGGTTTAAAAGGTCCATAAGCGCTAGGTTTCTTATCAGTAATATTCCAACTACTACCAGCTTGTTTTGTGCGATCAAAAAGATTAAACACTTTAGATAAGAAAAAACTACTAGTATTCTTCGAAACTTTTATTTATATTCAAATAACTATAATCAATATGAATACCTTATGAGGACAAAAGGTCTATCCTTTACGCACAAGTTCTTAGTAACTCACTAAATGATATAATTTTTAAGCGAAAACTTAAATTTCTTTACAAAATACTTTCAATATTAAAATTGAACGCAGACTGAGCTATTTCATCATACTTAAAATGTCATCCGTGACAGTAGAATTTCATTAGCTATTTCCTTCAGAATCTATAGACTGATTTAGATACCTCGGATTATACTACGTTTATTCAACAAAACTAATATTGATAATATTTCCTGTAATTGTAAACTTTTTTGCAATTTCTCTTTGACATTGTATTGAATATTTAAACAGTCCACCACAATACTAAAAAGAATCTGAGCTTGTAGGTGGTCCATTGTTGATACATGTTTAAAAGTTTTGACATCATTCAACCTCACTATTCTTACTTTCACATCTATATAGAGAATGAAAAGATAGTTTGTGAAAATGGTATTCGGAAGCAAATTCACTTTAAATTATCTTAGAGAGCACATAGTTTCTATAATGAAACCAACTCTCAGGTGAGAAGATCGTAACCAAACATTTTGTGAGTCTCTCATCGACTATTCCGGCAACGTAACTTTTTATGACATTTAGTTCACAGAATAGGTTTTAACGTACCACACCACGACGTTATTTCTTATTTCATTCACAAAAGGAAATTTAGAAAATTAACTTTAAGTATGAGAGTTAAAGAGCTTTCCTATTAGATGATTAACTGTAATAAACATCAGTTAGACTGAAAAATCCAAGAGCTTCCATGAAGTGTTACAGAAGCTAGTGTGGTTAGTCCAGTAAAGGAAAAATAAATCGATTTTTATGTCATATTCATAGATAAATTTGGATCAATTGTCTGAGGAACAAGATTTCGAATTTTAAACCTTACTTTTAAGATAATGTACATGATTAATTTGCTAAGAAATTTTTCATATAGATAGAATGATCAAAGAGGATTGACAGATATGAGGAAAAGCGACAAACACAAAGAGAATTATGAATGGTAACTTTGAGGACTATTTATGGACCAATATGATACGTATATTTCCTACTGTATAATTGCTAAGTAACTAAACTATTCATATCCATATCCCTCTTATTATAAGCTTTATTTTGACCTATAGATTATTATTATACGATTTACCATTCCTGAGTTATACCCAGTCTATTAATCACTGTTCCCCCTATTCACAGTCACATTTGGCTGAATCTTGTACAAATGTTATTCTCTATTTTATGGTACGATGTGGTCAGTTTGTTTGGTATATACATTCAGTATGTTTGAGAATAATGATTCATATTGCAGAGACTGTTATTGGTGTTCTGGACTTAACTGACTGGTCTAGGCAGAAAGCAGGACTGATAAGTACTCAAGACTTCTCATACGACTTTTGTGTATCATTGGGCGATTAATAATTTCACTGCTCTCTAATTGGCGGTCTTATAACGTCATATATATCAACTGGGCAAGAACGCACTCAATCGATATAACACTGATATAATGTAATCTAAAAAAATTTCCTATACACGTCATAAATATGGAGAAATTCTCAACTACCAAAGAGGAATTATCATAACCGATATTTAATGTACGAATTTTAAAATATATGCGAAAAAATGTTTTACCATTTATTGATTTTCCTCTTTACTTATTACAGGTGAATTTGAATATGGTTTTAATCTAAAAACGTACATGCAAACTGCTATTTGTATTGAATCTACATCAACTTATATATTAGGTGGAAGAAATTTTGAACGTCTTATACAAAGTCGTCGTAATCCAGATGGTTTAAAACAAATTCGAGAAATAGCTGAACGAAACATTTTATATCGTATAAATCGACCAATAGATTCAAAAATTCCTCTTTTTCGCTATTTAGTAAAACAAATTTATGAAACAAATTTACAGGTAATTGAATTTAAATCAAATACAATGCTTTAAATAAAATGTCATAAAATCTAAGAAATTTTCTAAGTTATTCATATATTTTCACAGTATAATTGAATACCCCTTGCAAAACTATACACATAATAATCTTGATGTTTTCACATCATGGATCGTTTGATTGAGCCATCTTCTGATCTGCTTAGGAGTATATCTAGGGAGGGAAGCTGGTCGTTCTTCTCCTCTTCGCATGAGAGACTGATGTGGTTTTGAATGGTCTTAAGTTTATTCAATAAGCAGTTCATATCATCTTTTCTTCCACAGAGTACTGTGTATCCTTAAACCTACCCTGGTAATATTAGCTTATTATTCAGAGTTATTATTATTATTCTTGTCTACTCTTGCCCCTATCTCCAGTTTAGTTGACCTTTTATTTTTATATATAAATGTTCCTAACAAGTATATGTGTGATCAGATTGTTCGAAATGTATTGCGCTAATATATCATTACATAGTTCTGATAATCTTCGTCTTTTTATTACACTATCGAAATTCTTTTTTTTACGAGAAGGCAAACAGGGTAAAGAAATATTTCTTTTCAATTAGTTTTCCATCATACTTCAACACCAATATATAATATACCTAACAATAATCAAATCGATATCAATCAAGTAGTAGAGTGGAGTGAGATAATAAGATTGTGAATTCATTAGTGTCAATGGAAATAATTGCAAAATTATTAGATGAGAGGTTTAAAGTAATTAATATTCAAAGGTATTAATTATTGAATAAATAAATTGGAATATGCAAGTATAGATGGGATGATATAATATGAGAGAAGTGGTAAAATTACAACAGAAAATCGGATATTATTAACAGTTGTGTAAGCACAAAGATGTTACAATTATGCAGTAATGTAAAGAATGAAATGTATGATAAAGAGACACTGTTTTAAAGAAGTATTATATAATAAACCATTAACAATTCACTTTAATTTTGATTATTATGTTAGCCGAAGGTATGGAGAGTAATTATATAAATTTATTATTGACATAGATATCAGATTCGTAGAGATGAATACCAATGGTTTCAGGTGTATGTAGTAATAAATCAGAAAAATGCAATGAATGCATTCTAGTTTGTGAAAAAGTACTTATAGTTTCTTTGTTCACATAAGCGAAACGAATGTATGTAAACTGTTTGTAAGTGGTCAGTAAAAACCATACCGTGTCCTTTCAAAAGTATGAAATTTTAATTCTTAAAATATATATCTTGGTTATCAGTACACATTATGACGTGACAATCATTTTCTTTTTTTGTACAACTACTGAATATTCTGACATTGATGGATACTTATTTTACAACTTTATACCTTGAAAGCTGTACGTGAATACTACAGTCTCATAAAAATTATGCAAAAATAATCTTATAGTCGAAATCATGGGTCAAGCTAGTCAAGCTAGACCACCATAGAAAACCTGAAAGCACTGGACGGCCGTTTCGTCCTATTGTGGGACTCCTCAGCAGTGCGCATCCACGATCTCGCCTCACGAGATTCGAAACCAAGACCTATCAGTCTCGCTCGCGAGCGCTTGACCTCTAGACCACTGAGCCGGTATCCAACAGTGTTAATAACTAAATTCAACCAATCCACGAAATTGCGCCACCGTCCACTATTGTATTCAATAAGCCTCAGTCTCAAACAGACCTGGTTGAATTCCACTGGTCACTGCTTCTCACTAGAACTTTAGGAAATACCTCTTGAAGTCAGTCACTAGTAAGCATATGATTATTATCAGAAGGGATTTTGTGGATGCCGGCTCAGTGGTCTAGAGGTTAGGCGCTCGCCCGTGAGAATGACAGGTCCTGGGTTCGAATCTCGTGAGGCGGGATCGTGGATGCGCACTGCTGAGGACTATCACAATAGGACGAAACGGCCTTCCAATGCTTACAGGTTTTCTATGGTGGTCTAGCTTCAAATGACTCATAAATTCAACTATAAAATTACTAAAATCTCCACAAAAACCATTTCTGACAAAAAAAGTTTTATAAGTGATGAAATTCATTTTTATTTGTTGACCACTTTGAAATTAAATGGAATGCATTCTAATTAAGAAAGATTGAAACATATTCTTCTTTCAGAAAAATTTACTTTGACATATCCCTATTTTAGTTAGAAGAAGAGCAACGTGAAAAAGCATTGGCTAATCGGAATAAAGTCAAATCGGAAAGAACTAAAGGTCTTCTTGAACAGACATCAAGAAATCAAAGAAAACAACAGCAACAAGGGCGAATGAAAGGAAATAATAAACCTCAATTACAACAAGTAAACTTCTAAAATGGAAAGTTATTGATAACAATGTATTCATAATCAATAAAAATTTGTCAGTAATTTCTCTGTTGATCTAACTGAAATTGATTAGACTGAAAGCAGTTTTCTGAAGATTACTTTCGTATCATATGAAGTCAATATTTAACTAATATTCTGAATATACGTTCAGTAGTTCTAGATATGTCTTTGAAATGTTGAAAACCTCCATTTAACCAGCACATCAAATACTTTAAGATAGTGCTAAATTTTTCTATTTAAGTTTTTAGATATTATAATTTATAAGTAATCTATGGAACTTCCTCTTAAAGACTTTTATGAATTGTAAGGATGGCTCGTCGGCAAACTAAAGGAAGCCTCAAGAAGCCCAGAAAGAGCTGAAGACATTCCACCCAATAACTGCTAGAGGAACATTCTAGAATGTCAACGTGTAGCTTCCCTATTGGATGAATAAGAAGGACCCCCCCATGTGCTTATTGGCTGTTCGAAATGATGATTCAGTTTCAGACAAAAAAACCATAAATGCATGATATTTTTGTACTATATTTGGCACTGTGTTGGGAAATACATTCCTACTTACTACTCTTCTGTCTTTTCTCTTGCGAAGTTGCGGGTTTGATCGTTCAAGTAGTCTAGTTGTACGCGGCATAACAAGAATCTAAAGCTCTAGATATAACATAAATAATAAAATCTTATGCAAGTTACATATTAGTTATGAAATAGTTCATAGACATAATCATCAAATATTACAACTAAACAGTGGAGTTACTATAACTCCTATTTTTTAATACGAGAAACTTATTACGTTAGTCGTTGATTTTTTATACAATTCATGATTTCTGCTTTATTCTAAAGAATTTAGAATTTACAGTTACCATAAACTGCGAATTTTCCTTATTTATACATTCCTGTTTATACTAGTTAAACATGAAAATTTATTTATATTTAAATATGCTCACTATTAAAAGTAACATTAATTCAGTGATACAGTTCCGGGAAAACCTGCAAACTAAATCTATCTAAAGAAAAACAATTTGTTTTTAATAAAACAAACTACTTAATTGATAATTGTAAGCAAAAATGGATAGTGGGTAGCAGTGGAATCCAGGACACGCATTTCGTCCTGTTTGGGACTCGTCAGCTGGATGTACCTGCATCTCAGGGTTGATGTTCTCTCTGGGACTCGAACTCAGAACCTTTCGCTTCAAACGACATCGCGTTATTCACTCAGCCACTGATTCCTGATAGCCACTTGCTTGTGCAATGGGGTGAAGTTTAAATTCACTTAGTATTGTTTGTTTGAATCTTCCATTGATGTTTAGGACTGCAACTGGTCAGTCTTTAATTGGCATATGTGTATATTGTGCGTATTGCCTCGATATAGCCG